>NC_060949.1:11663303-11679559 GCF_022045245.1 Lucilia cuprina | reverse complement strand
ACTTAACGATTTTGAAAATTCTAACCACAAAAGTTTTCCAGATTAACAATATGTTACATATGAGAGATGCCAACCAAATTATTGCAAGTTCGCTAATTTCTATCTATCTATGAAAAATTTTAATTATCTAACAGTTTTCAAGACATACGAAATTTATTATTTAATTCATACCAAGGCCCCCGTTGAAAGTAAGCCCGTTATTTTCTAAATGTTCACATGAATGTCAAAGTTATTCATATAAAATTTGTAGATTCTAGCTCTAATAGTTTCTTAGATATACGATTTTTCTATTTAATTCATGTGGGGGCTTCAAGTTCCCCAAATGGAAGTCTGCCCTCATTCCTCCAAAATATTCAGATAAATATTAAAGTAATTTAAGCAAAATTTGATGAATCTAGTTCTATATTTTCCTAGATAAACAATATTTTGTATTTTATTGAGAGATATCAATTCCCCATTAAAAGTTCGATCGTTATACTCTAAATCCACGATCGGCAACTCCTATACACAGTGTTTTTTGGCCGTTACTAAATTTACACAGATTACTCACACGCATAGAAAACAAAATTCAGTCTCATTTGAGCTGTCATAGAAGAAGGTTGTGCCGTCGCTCCTTTCTTGCTTTTGCAATGAAAATGAACGAAAGTATATTAATGAATGGATGGATAATACTAATTATTGTTGTTCTTTTTTAGTATCGACACTACATATTTAGTATATTTTAGAATTATTAACTTTTTCTTTCAACATAATTTGCAAATTATAATAATTAACCAAAATTTAATGTACTTTTGTTTAATTTTTAGCTTTAATATGTATATATTTAATTACAAATATAGTTAAAAAGCTCAAATTTGTGTTTTTATATACATATTTTTTAATATTTAAAATAAATATGTGCAGAACAGAGCAAAAAATATTTGCTACTTTTAAACTAAAAAATATTAGTTTTTTGTTACATTAATATTATTTCTAAATATCGGTTTTCCATACATGCATTTTTGTGGAGATGAGAGTATAATGATTTCTCATTTCTTGTTTTTTCGCTCTTTCACTTATAAGGAGTGAGATCGAAAAATTCTTAACACACGTTTTTCATTACATTTTTCAATCAAAGTATTATTTGATTTTTTTTTGATCAAGTTACCTTTGAAAAACATGTCAGTTATTATGTGTAATGTCAATTACATAAATTTTTTTGTTAATCTGATTAAAATGAGTGACCAGAAAAAAGTGCGTACTGAAATTATTAAATATTTTCAACTAAACCCAACTTGGTGTTACAAAAAGTTGGCCAAGCATACAAAGGTCTGCCGTCAAACTGTTTCCAATGTTATTAAACAGTACCGGGAGAACTTGTCAGTTGATAGAAAACCTGGTTCAGGTAGAAGGAATGGTCCACATGATGTTTCTAAAGCCAAAAAAAATGGAACGCATTTTCAAAAGAGCTCCCAACACATCCGGTAGGAAAGCACCTCGGTTAGCTCAGTGCTCGGACTATTTGGTACGAAAAGTTAAAGCTAATGCAGGTTTAAAAACATACAAAGCTCAAAAAGTTCCTGACAGGAACGCTGCTAAAAATTTAGAGGCCAAAAACAGAGCACGGAAATTGAAGTCAAGTTTTATAAAAAATATTCTTGCTGCATAATGGATGACGAAACGTATGTTCTGGCAGATTTTGCGCAACTTCCAGGTCAAAAGTTTTATGTTGCTGATGCTCGAGGGAATGTTGAAGAAAAGTTTAGGACCCAAAAGCAGACAAAATTTCCCAGAAAGTTCTTGGTATGGCAAGCAATATGCAGTTGCGGCAAAAGAAGCCAATCATTTGTTACAACGGGCTCTATAAATACCGAAATTTACATCAAGGAATGTTTACAAAAAAGGCTGCTTCCATTCATAAGACTTCATAATGTGTCCACTTATTTTTGGCCTGACTTGGCATCCTGTCACTATGGTAAACAAGCCCTTGAGTGGTACAAGAACAATAATGTGGTATTTGTACCAAGAGAGGCAAATCCTCCAAACTGCCCGGAGATAAGGCCAGTGCAGAGATATTGGGCTCTTGCTAAAAGAGAATTGAAGAGTAAAAAAAAGGTGTCCAAAAGTGTGGTAGATTTTAAACGGAGATGGTCTACATGTTCGAGCAAAGTGACAGAAAGCACTATAAAAACGTTAATGGAAGGGTTTCCGAAAAGGGTTCAAAATTTCATCACTAGTGATTAAAACTATAAAAATATTTTTTTTGTAAATTGTAATAATATTTTAAATCAAATAAAAAAAAATAAAGCTGTAAGTTTAGTGGTTTCTTTTTTATAAACATATATGTATGTTAAGAATTTTTCGATCTCACTCCTTATGTATATAAATAAGGCATATTCATGAATAATTTGGAGATCAAATCTAGAAGATAATTGTCTTTAAATAACTACATATCTTCAAGATAAATTATAAAGATAATTACAATCAACAAATCTTTAAAAGCAAATTTGGGCGAATGGTTCACAACATTTATTTGCTGTTATTAATACAAAATTGATACATTGACTTATATTGGAGATTTAAAATCAAGAATATATTTCTCAATTCCTTAGATTACCATTAAAAACAAGAATATATTCTCAATTCCTTGGATTACCATTAAAAACTGAAAAGCTAAACTCCAGTTTATCAAAAGATAAGTCTATAAATAATATTAAATACTTTATACTTAAAAATACACTAAATTCAAATATTTTTCTGTTAATTACATACTTTAATTATAATTGTGTTATTATTTTACAAGATTATATACGTATTTTGATTGTAAACGTCACTACAAACCTAAATCATGTACAGATCTCCAGTTAGGACAACCGTACAAGAGACACAAAACTCTTCTAACAATAATAATAATACAGATCATGCAGGCAATCCGAACGACAATAATAATGATAGGAATAACACATTTTGCTCTACTAACAATAATAACGACAGGGATAACTCTGGTAATATCATTAGAAATGTTGAAACAGAAGTTTGTGCTACATCGGTAAAATTACCATCTTTTTGGTACGAACACCCTGAAGCGTGGTTTATACATGTAGAAACAATGTTCAGAAATAAACGAATTCAGAATGATAATTCCAAATATGAACATATTATTATATCACTTCCACAAGAAGTTATTATGTCCATATGTAACTAAGAATTTGTATACTTGCTTGCTAGAATTGAATCTGTACAGAAGCAATTTCTACTATTCCCTCTACGTGGATTAAGTTGGAATTCAATTGATTCGCTGCCACCGTATGAACATCGATTGAAACTTATTAATCTCCCTACACTTAGGAAAAGAAGATTAGTTCTTAACATATCGTTTATGGTTAAACTGATTAATGATGAGATAGACTCTCAAAATTTCCTGTTGATGTTTTTCTTTCGATTTTTACTTAATACAATTTTTTACAATTTGGTCCTTCGAATCGGATCAGTGCCGTGGCCAGGTTCACTAAAAACTGATTTCAACAGACAGACAGACGGACAGACAGACAGACGGACATGGCTTAATGGACTCCGCTATCTATAAGGATCCAGAATATATATACTTTATAGGGTCGGAAAATTATATTATAGAAATTACAAACGGAATGACAAACTTATATATACCCTTCTCACGAAGGTGAAGGGTATAAAAAGTACTTCAATTGCTAAGGCAGAGGAGAGCAAAAATTAGTGAAGAATAAGAAGACGAGAATAATGAATCTTATTACAAATACAGATTTACTTTAACAATTCAACACTCTGAAGAAACCGATTCAGTTAGAGGTTTGGCCAATGTTCCTGCTAAAATTTCCCCAGTTAGAAGCCATAAAACAAAACTTTTTGGTACTTTTTCGTTTTTTTAAAGGCACTTTTTAAATTTTCTATAATGTTGAACCTAGAAACATGTAATTAAGTCGGATTTACGTGAGAACTTAAAAAAGCAAAATTTTGGTACTTTTTTGTTTTTCAAAAGGAACTTTTGAATATTCTACAATATTGAACCTAAGAAAAGAAAATTAAGTTAAGTATTTAGATTCGGAATTAGATGAGAACCCATAATAGGGAACTTTTTGGTAATTTTTCATTTTTCAAAAGGTACTTTTTGAGTTTAGTATAATAATGAACATAGAAACATGAAATTAAGTATTTAGAGCACGGATTAGACGAGAACACATCAAAGGGGATTTTTTGGTGCTTTTTCGTTATACAAAAGTTACATTTTGAATTTTCTATAATATTGAACCTAGAAAGATGAAATTAAGTATGTAGAGTCTGAATTAGGTGAGAACCGGAAAAAGTGAACTTTTTGGTACTTTTTTTGTTTTTTAAAATGTACTTTTTGAATTTTCTATAATATTGAACCTAGATATATGAAATTAATGAGAACATATAAAAGGGAACTTTTGGGTACTTTTTCGTTTTCCAAAAGGTATTCTTTTGAATTTTCTATAATATTGAATCTAGAAACATTAAATTAAGCATGCTATTAGACATCATGCATACATATGTAGTAAGTAAGTTGTACAAATCGTATGATACATATGAAACATTGCATATGTAAAATACATGTGAAAATACATACATATTTTTTCGATTAGAGCGTGCTATATTTTAGTGTGACAAACATAAACTAAAATGCTGTTTTGTTTTGAAATTTTTCGAAAAAAAAATAAATTAAAGAAAATGGATATAGAACATGAAAAAGTAAGTATTTTTATCCCACCATCAAAAAAGATGGGGGTATATTGATTTTGTCATTCCGTATGTAACACATCAAAATATTGCTCTAAGACCCCACAAAGTATATATATTCAGGGACCTCGTAAGATTTTAAGACGATCTAGCCATGTCCGTCCGTCTGTCCGTCTATCTGTTGTTGGCACAATAGCGTCCACAAAATAAGAGATATTGAGATGAAATTTTCCCAAAATATATTTTATTGATCAGAAATGTTTGGTATTGAAAATGGACAAAATCGGTCAACGATTTCACATAGCCCCCATGCTTCAAATATTCACAAATTCGTTGTTTATGAAGCAAATACCAAAGAATTTCGCATGGATCAGTTTTTTGACGTCTGCAAAATAATTCTGCATTATGGAGGACATATGACCATAATTGGCAGTACCTCCCATATAAGGTCCCCTTTAGAAAATGACTAAACAGCTGATTACTGGCTTAAAAATGGGAATATAGCGATGAAATACGTTTCATGCAAGTCAATATCTCTCAATCAAATTTTATGTATATCAGTCCATAATTGACCATACCCTCCATATAACGTCCCCTTCAGAAAATGACTTTAACGCTCATAATATAGCGATGAAATTTGACGAAAGTAAGTTTCATACTAGCCAAACCTCTCTATTAAAAAGACAGCTTTGATTATATTTACATATGGATAAAAAAAGTGATAGTACATATTGTTACATTTTACCTTTTAAAACGTTCGTTTTCCTTTTGAAATAAACCGGATTCTTTTTATTGCAAATAAAAAGGTCAATTAGTTTTTAAATTACAACAGCTCTTTATTTACACAGTTTCGTACACAAACACTTTTACATATATAACAATACAGCTTATATACTAGTCTTTAACCCACGATAGCACACTTTATTAACTTTACTTAACGACGTTTTATAAAGAATGACTGATTTGATCTCTTGCCGGCGTTATTTATACCTTGTCAACATCTTCTAGACATTTCCACATCTTCCAGGATTGTTCTAACGGTCACATTCACTTAGTGTTGCCATAAGAAATGTATGATAGAAGTTTCCGGAAATAGAATGTTTCTGCACAAATGTTGTTTAGAAACATTCATAATGAATCTTGAAACTGGCCGTTAAGAAGTGTTGCCAATTTAGCCATTTTATGGCTAAATTTAGCACATTTCAACCTGGTTTGGCCATAAAAAAAAAGTAAATTTTGCCATTTAGCCATTTTTAGCCATATTCATATTTTAGCAGCCATTTTACTAAAAATACACATAAAAATTATCTCACGGAATCGCTAGAATTAAATCGCTCTTATTACTCAACATTGCAAATTTATAAATTTTTTGAAACACAAAGTAGTTGGTGACGACTGTGTAGATGTTTTATATTCAGATTTCGACGAATTTATTTTACACACATGCAGCCTTGGTCATGAGTTTGAAACATATCATAATGAAATTTAAAAAAAATGGAAACATTGAAAAGAAGGCCGAACGTGAAATTCATAAAAGGTACATTACATTATCTGATTTTGTATTAATACAAATTAGTATTTGAAAATGTATTGTAGTCTGAAAAACTAAAACATTTTGTAGTTTGAAATGTATTAAGCTTTTAGAACATTTTTAAAATCTATTTCTTTACAAAATACACAATTTATTTGTAGTTTTCTTTTGGATTTTAATTTGTAAATGGAGTCTCTTTTATTTTTCACCATAATTTTCTTCATAATCAATTTGAAATTGAAAATAAACTTAAAAAACAGGTTTCATAATACATGAATGAAAATTCTTCAATACATTTTGACAACAAATTTTATTTTGTATTAAAGACAATGAAACTCTAATATTAATACAAAGTATTGTAATGTAAAACCCCCTTAAATATTATTTTAAATTTGAATTACTAGCACTATTTTACAGGTTGCCCGATAATATTAAAATAATTCAAAATATTGAATATTTCTCTTTAGATAACGTCTTAATATCTTCCAAAGAGGATATTTCACCAATTCTAAATTTATTTCATGTTAATGACGAAATATCCTTAAAAATTCAGGAGCAATACTCAAATATCCATTATATAAAATGGAAAACACAAATAACACTATTTTATTTTGGACGGAAGTATATGAATATAGTATATACATATTAGAGTATTCAAACAATTAATCGTCGTTCGGTTAATCGATTAATTTTTGACGATTAATCGTTCGAATAAATAAAAATTGCAAATTTTCAAATAACGAATAATTTCTATCAATTAACCGATTAGGAAAAACTCTATATATAGAAGTAAAATTATTATATATTTTCTACAAAATTTAATATTTCATAATAAATTTTCTTAATTCTTTCATTCTTAATTCCTAAATCATTTTTCTATAATAAAGAAAATTTATTTGATGATTTTTGAAAAGAAATCATGGAAATAATTATATCGCCTTTATTTCTACAACAAGTTTTTTGGGAACATTGTTGTGTTCTTAAGTACATATTTCTAATAAGTTTTTCAGCAACAGTTATAGTTGAACTAGTGTTCAATGGAACGTATGAATTCTAGAACTCGTTGAAAATCTTAAAAACAATAATTTCTTTATATAGAAAAGTATTTCACATAAACAGGAATAATTTCTAATATTTAAAAAAAAACTTAACATAGAATTGAAGTGAAAATAATATTTTTGTTTATAAACCGTGTAAAAGTTATATTCAAACATGAAAAAATCTATGCGTGCAGGATACTGTGGACAATTAGTATTAACTCTATGTACTCAATTTTTCATAATCAGCTCTTATGCTCCTGCTGGAATTCCAAATTTATATTAAAAAGTTGGTATTAATATTAATTTCAAATGAAGCTGAATTCCTCTGCTTCGAAAAAATATAATTTATTTTAAATCATCAAGAAAGAATTGGAAATCTTAAATAAAATTTATCACAAGAAGGTAGTTGAAAGTTTTTGAGCCGAAAATGAAACCTTTTTAAATTTAACTTCTTTTTCGTTTTTTCTCTAAGTGAGGCAGGTAAATAATATAGATAGAATGTACAGATTCCCAGCTTCCATTTGATACAAATATTATCATTATAAAATACATATAAATATTTTAAATATTCGTTTGTAGTCTTTTAAACTTTGAAATCCTTTTATAAGGACATACAAATCGGAGTACGCAATTCTATAAGTGGAATGGAAACTATTTTATAATTTTGCACGAATAACTTTAACATCCATATAAATATTTTGTGTATTAAATTGGCAGACTTCCCATGAGGGGGCGGTACCTCCCATATTAATTAAATACAAAAATTGTTTATCTGCGAAACTAATACAACTAAATTCTTAAAATTTTGCACGAAGAACTTTAATATTCATCTGTAAATTTTTTAGAGAAAAGAGCGGACTTTCATCTGGGGGGCCTCAACATGAATAAAATAGAAAAATTCGTATACCTGAGAAGCTATTAGAGCTAGAATCTTTAAATTTTACTTAAGGAATATTGAAATTCATCTAAACATTTAGAGTATAACGAGCGAACTTTTAATAGGGATTTGACATCTCTGAATAAAATACAAAATATTGTTTAGCTAGGAAAATATAGAACTAGATTCATCAAATTTTGCTTATTACTTTCATATTTATCTGAACATTTTGGAGGAAAAAGGGCAGGCTTTCATTTGGGGAACTAGATAGATAGATAGATAGATAGATAGATAGATAGATAGATAGATAGATAGATAGATAGATAGATAGATAGATAGATAGATAGATAGATAGATAGATAGATAGATAGATAGTTAGATAGTTAGATAGATAGATAGATAGATAGATAGATAGATAGATAGATAGATAGATAGATAGATAGATAGATAGATAGATAGATAGATAGATAGATAGATAGATAGATTGATAGATAGATAGATAGATAGATAGATGATAGATAGATAGATAGATAGATAGATAGATAGATAGATAGATAGATAGATAGATAGATAGATAGATAGATAGATAGATAGATAGATAGATAGATAGATAGATAGATAGATAGATAGATAGATAGATAGATAGATAGATAGATTGATAGATAGATAGATAGATAGATAGATAGATAGATAGATAGATAGATAGATAGATAGATAGATAGATAGATAGATAGATAGATAGATAGATAGATAGATAGATAGATAGATAGATAGATATATAGATATATAGTTAGATAGATAGATAGATAGATAGATAGATAGATAGATAGATAGATAGATAGATAAATATGTGGATCGGCCCATAATTGACCCCCCATATAAGGTCCATTAAGCTCACTACTGGCTTAAACAAACGAATATAGCGATGAAATTTGATATAAGTAAGTGTCTTACAGGCCAAAAAATCTTTATGAAATTTTATGTGGATCGGTCCATAATTGACCCTACCCCCCATAAAAAGTCTTCCCATAAACTTTCTTTAATGCTCATTACTGGCTCAAAAATATGATTACAATAATGAAATTACACGGAAGTAAGATTTATACAAGTCGAGATTTACCAAATTTTATGTGGATCGATCCATAGTTGACCCTTCCCCCCACATAAGGCCCCCTTTAGAAAACAACTTTAGCGTTAATTATGGGCGTAAATATAGCGAATATAGCGTAGAAATTTGACATAAGTATATATCTTAGGAACCAAAACCTCTATATCAAATTTTATGTGAATCGGTCTATTATTGACCCTAGCGCCCATATAAGGTCCCCTCCGTGTAAGCTAATATCTCTATTCCTTCTATAGCAACCGAAATCTCTCTATCAAATTTTATGAGGATCAGTTCATAATAACACCACCCCATATAAATTCCGCCCCAGAAAATGACGCGAAAAATATGAATACCGCAAGGCAACTCGACATAAAACAATTTTGATTTAAAATCTCTCTACCATATTTTATGACTTTAATGCTCCTTAATGGCTTCAAAATACAAGTAGATCGATGAAATTTTAAACAAATAAGGAACTGAAATCTTCCTACAGACTTTTATGAGAATTGGTCCATATATGTATAAATAACCCTACTCCCTATAAAAATTAGCACTGTCAATAGTAAAACCCCCATTAATGGACCTCTTTCAAATGTTACCCTGATGTTCTCATTAATATCGATATATAATAATAAAATATTCAAAATATCAAAGTTCGTTTATATAGCAGTAATTTGATGGTGGGTATAAAAGATTCGGCATAGCCGAATATAACACTCTTACTTGTTAATTTTCAAGTGGGCGAGGAGCCACGCCCACATTAAGAAAATATAGAATTCCTATATTTGAGATAATATAACAGTTAGAGTCCTCAAAATTTGTCGAAGGCACTTTATGGGATAAAAAGTGGGCGGACTAGCGTTAGGGAGCGTGGCACCTCCCATATAAATGAAATACAAAAATTCTTTTACCTTGGAAACCATTACAGTTAGAATCTTAAATTAAACTTAATTTTGCACGAATAACTTTAACATCCATTTAAACATTTTGGGTAATAAATTGGCGGACTACCCATGAGGGAGCGGCACCTCCCATATTAATCTATATATGAAAATGAATGTGTGTTTGTTTGTATGTTTATATGTTTGTATGTTTTACTACTGAACGTCTGAGCCAATTTTCTTGAAATTTCTCAGAGCATATTCCCGTATGTCTGGAATAAGTAATAGGCTACTTTTTATTTTAAAATTTCAAGTGGGCCAGAAGCCATGCATTCATAAAAATTAGTTTTTCTTGACATAATATAACAGTTAGATTCCTCAAATTTTGTCGGAACCACTTTAGTGTCTATATGATTATTTCGGATAAAATGTGGGAGGATAGCGTTAGGGGGCGTGGCACCTCCCATATAAATAAAATACAAAAATTTTTATTTTGAAACTATTACTATTAGAATCTTAAAATTTTGCACGAATAATATAAACATCTATGTAATCATTTTGGGTATTAAATTGGCGGACAACGCATGAGGAAAGGGGCACCTCCCATATTAATTTAATACAAAAATTCGTTTACGTGGAAACTAATACAACTAAATTCTTAAAATTTTGCACGAAGAACTTTAATATTCATCTGAACGTGTTTAAGGAAAAGGAGTGGTCTTTCATCTGGGGGGCTTGGAGCCCCAAGATAAATAAAAATAGAAAAATTCGTATATCTGAGAAACTATTAGAGCTAGAATCTTTAAATTTTACTTGAAGAATTTTGAAATTCATCTCAACATTTAGAGTATAACGAGCGAACTTTTAATGGGGACTTGATATCTCCCGTATGAATAAAATACAAAATATTGTTTATCTAGGAAAATATAGAACTAGATTCTTCAAATGTTGCATAAATTAATTTGAGCATTTTGGAAAAAAAGGGCGGACCTACGTCTGGGAACTTGAAGCCCCCACAGCAATTAAGTAGAAAAAATCGTATATCTAAGAAACTATTAGAGCTAGAATCTTCAAATTTTATATGAATAACTTTCATGATAACATTTAGAAAATAACTGGCGAACTTTCGGACCACATATATAAATTAAATATAAAATTTCTTTTATCTTGAAAACTGTTTGGCGAACATGCAATAATTTTCTTGGCATCTCTAAACTATTGTGGTTTAGAATTTTAAAAATCGTTAAGTGGGCTTTTTATTCACAAAACGAAAAAAATTGTTCAATTCACAATCGATGTTGTAGCGTTGCTACAATAGTCATAACAATGTTGTTGTTATTTTCTATGCAAAAGCTCTATACAACTCATACGACAATTTTTTATATGTTTTTCAAATGTTGTAAGAAATTTTAGTGTTTTCAATTGTTTATTTCAACTTATAAAAAAAAATTTCAAACGATTTTAGCATAAAAAACGATAAAGTGGTAACACTGAAATCAAAAACAAACAGCTGTTTACAAAAACAAAAAAACTAAAATTTTATTAAAAACAGTTTATTTATTAGTTTAAAACGTGGAATAAAAAAATAAAAGAATTGAAAATTCAAAGAAATTAATTTGGTTTTTAATTTAAACATGCGAAATAAGCATGTTTAATTAATTTAATATTTTTGTTTTTTTATCTTTTGACATTGTTATGTGTTTTTGTTTTGATTGTTTTTTTTATTGAGAACATAAACTTATGATTTGCTGCAAAGATCTGTTCACAATCACTGCTACTACACTTTAGTATGTACAATATACAACTCGATTGTGAATTGAATAATTGTATATCCCAAGGCATTAGAATAAGAATATTTTTTTAAGAATAAAAGTATATATTAAATTTTAGCAAGTAGGAAATAAATAGATCATTAATGTATTATTTTGTAATTTAAATGAAATATATTGTCATCAAGAAAAATCTGTAACTGAAAAAATACTTTTTTCTGATTATTATGTATTTAATTTCAATTGGGGTAGCGAAATACCGGGTTTTAGCTAGTTTATTATAGATATAAAAATTAATGTGTGTTTGTTTGTATGTTAATATGTTTGAACGTTATAGACTACTAAACGGCCGAAATTTTCACAGCGAATTCCTGTATGTCTAGAATAGGTAATAGGCTACTTTTTATTTTGAAATTTCAAGTGGGCGATGAGCCACGCCCACAATAAGAAAATATGAAATTCGTATACTTGAGATAATATAACAGTTAGAGTCCTTAAATTTTGTCAGAGCCACTTTAGTGTCAATATGATTATTTAGGATAAAAAGTAGGCGGACTAGCGTTAGGGGTTGTGGCACCTCCCATATAAATTAAATACAAAAATTTGTTTATCTTGGACTCTATTACAGTTAGAATCTTAAAATTTTGCATGAATAACTTTAACATCCATGTAAATATTTTGGGTAATAAATTGGCGGACTACCCATGAGGGGAGCGATACCTCCCATATTAATTAAATACAAAAATTCGTTTATCTTGAGATAATATAACAGTTAGATTCCTCAAATTTTGTCGGGTCCACTTTAGTGTCAATACGATTATTTAGGATAAAATGTGGGAAGACTATCGTTAAGGGGCGTAGTAACTCCCATATAAATTAAATACAAAAATTTGTTTATCTTGGAAAATAAACAGTAGAAGACCTGAGATATTTCACATTCTATATACGACGTAATTTTATTAACCAAATTCCCATTAGGCTAGCGCAACACAACTCCATTCTAGGTACTGTTAATCGTTTTAATGGGCTAACTTTAGTTTTTAATTGTATAATATTAATTTCAACACAGCCATCTTTAGATATAGTTTTTGCATTAACAACGGCGGCATAAGCAAGTTTAGAAGTGTCCCGATTTAAACCGATCCATCTATTAATTTTAATGTTTTCATGTTTCTTAAGATTAAAGCATTAAGGTTGAATTGTAACTCAGATATACTTAAGCCGTTTATTGTTGAATAAAATTGTAGACGTTTGAGTGAAATTCATATGATGCTCTATAATTATAAAATTGTGAAAGTCATCAAGTTATCTAGTATAGAACTTGGTTTTGTAGCTTTTTGTCGAGATACGAGTATATTATGCACAATTACGAACTTAAAAACCTATTCGGCGGGTTTAGTTGTATGGGGGCTAGGTAAAAAAGGACCGCCAAGTCTTGCACATAACACAGAACTCGGTACAGAATTTGGAAACCCATCAACGATCCAGAATTTCATATACCTCACATACAAAAGCACATATTTATTCAGAAGAAAAAAATACGGACCCCTTCCGTAAATCACTTAAACGCACATAATTCATTAATAATTAAGATATCCATACAAAATTTGGTACAAGTATTGCTCTCACATAAAGACATATTAGTATGAAATTCTTTGCCGATCGGTCCATAATTGGACATAGCTCCATACAAAGTCCCCTCCCGAAAATTACTTTGACATCATAACTCACTACTTAATTAAGATATCGCTATGAAATTTGGTATAAGTATTGCTCATATGCATATAAATATTACAGTGAAAGGTTCTTTCGATCGGGCCATAATTGGTCATGGCTCCCATACAAGGTCCCTTTCTCAAAAATCACTTAAACGCGCACAAAATCGGTTCACATCGGGAAAAGTTATGAATCAAAATTTGAAACAACCTCGAAAAAATAAGCATTTTTTACACATTCTGATGTAATTTTCTCGAAAACTATGCAAGGTAATTCCATACAAATCACCATACCTTTGTTTCTATGCAAGAGCTTCAACTCTGCGGAAAATCGCTAGTATCAGTCCACATTTTCATACACCTCCCATATAAAAGTACATGTTCCCGGAAAATTGGATTTTTGTAAATAACTTCCGTCGCAATGTTGATATCTTTACAAAATTTCACAGATTAAAATCTTATATCAATAGAATTCATTCAGAGTAAAAATTTTCTGGATCGGTCCATAATTGGACATAGCTCCCATACAAGGCACATAATTCATTACTAAATTAAGATATCGATATGAAATTTGGTACAAGTACTGCTCTCATATTAAGAAATTTTTCTATGAAATTTTTTTTCCGATCGGTCCATAATTGGTCATAGTTCCCATACAAAGTCCCCTTCCGAAAATCTCTTAAACGCGCATAACTCATTACCAAATTAAGATATCGATATAAAATTTGGTATAAGTACTGCTCAAATATTACAGGAAAGGTTTTTTCGATCGGTTCATAATTGGTCATAGCTTCCATACAAGGTCCCTTCCCGAAAATCACTTAAACGTGTATAACTCATTATTAAAGTATGATATCCATATAAAATTTGGTAGAAGTATTGCTCTTATATACAGAAATATTATCATGGAAGGTTTTTTTTTGGATTGGTCCATAATTGGTCATAGCTCCCAAACAAGTTCCCCTCCCGAAAATCACCTTAACTCGGGAAACTCATTATTAAATGAAGATATAAAATTTGGCACAAGTATTGCTCATATAAGGGGAATAACATTCTGAAATTTTTTTCCTATCACTCCATAATTGATCATAGCTCCCATACAAGTCCTCTTTTCAAAAAAAAAAAACACTTAAAGGCACATAATTCATTACCAAGTAGTGATACCCATAAAATATTTGGCATAAATACTATTTTTGTACAAATAAATGTTATTTCAAAAATTTTTCACTATCGGTCCATCCTTGGTCATAGCTCCCATATAAGGTTCCCTCCCGAAAATCAGAAAAAACGCACATAACTCATAATCAAATATTGATATCCATATATTTACCAAAAATATTGCTCTTTTAAACATAAATTTACTAAAAAATTGTTATACGATCGGTCCATATTTGGTCACAGCTCTCATACTAGGTACCAATAATTATTTAGATTCACAATATTTATTACCAAATAATAATATAGATCCAGAATTTCGAAATTTTGTCTTTAAACACAGCTCCCATATAAAAAGTCCTTTTACGAAAATCATCATTACCAAATATAGCTATCGATACAATATTTGGCACAAAGATTAGTTTTATACACAAAAAATTCTATTTCAAGATTTTTTCACGATTGGTTCATAACATGGGTACGGTCGGACCCATACAGGTTCACTTCAGAAAATCACTTAAACACACAAAACTTGTTACTAAATTACGATACATAATTTGACTGAAATCTAGATTTTATGTACAGAAATTTAGCTTAAAGAATCTTTTACGATCGGTCTATAATTGGCCATACCTCCCATACTAGGTCCAGCCCCTAAAAACGCATTAACCGCATTTAACTAGTTGCATTATCAATTTGCGTAGAACAAAATTATATATGTATTTTGAAAATCCTTAAATCTTTTACACACATGCATACATGCAAATAACAAAATATCGCTAAGCGCTATAAAAATATAAAGAAAAAGGCGTTTGTAACGTTCAATAAATCTTGGAATTGTAATAGATTTAAATCTTGGGATTTTTCTATTTAAGACATGAGAAAACTCATTTCCGAATATAGCACTCTAACTTGTTCTATAATAAAATTCAAGTACATTTAATTTAATGTTTGTTACTGTAAATTATTGTTTATAAATTTCTTGTGTTACATGTTTGTCACAATTCCCCACACAATTTCGCTCAAAACCAGTTTATATCCAAATAGTGGTAAATATATTTTCTTTTATAAATCAGTTATTTATCTCATTGATCTTGCTTTTATTTTACTTCTTTTTGTACTTAAATGTATTAAATTATATACTTGAAATCTATACAGAAATTCTGTGTCTATTTTATACCATTATAATATAAAGATTATTCCTATACTATTAAAATTCGCGCTGTACTGGACCAGTGTGCTCAAGCAACATTAATATCCCGCAAAGCAGTAGAGACATTGAAGCTTTCGATGCATAAAACCTACGCACAATTAGTGGTCTTGATGATAACTTTCCATATACATCAACAAAGTATGTTGAATTTGCACTTTTCTCAAGATTAGAACAAAACTTTCAAATTAATTGTAAGGCGAATGTGTAGCCAAAAATAACAAGTTATCAACCATTACCTATTGATGAGAGTCTTT
>NC_060949.1:11660382-11663203 GCF_022045245.1 Lucilia cuprina | reverse complement strand
CCCCCAACAAGTCTTCTTCAAAATAAAGAATACAGCAGACATTGACAGAGCTGTAGACAACCTTACACGCTCTCTTAATCAAGCAACAAGAAGAACATGCAAACCTTCGATACCAAAGGGTAAAAGTAAACCTCCGTGGTGGTCCTGGGAAATAGCGAAGACTAGGAATAGAAGTCGCAAACTTTTCAATGAGGCCAAAAGATCAGGTGAATGGTCCACATATAAAGCCTCATTGACCAAATTTAAGAATCAGGTTAGGAATGCTAAACGCTGCTCATGGAGAAGCTTCTGTGGTTGCATCGAAAGCTCTTTAGAGACAAGTCGTTTATGCAAAATCCTGTCTAAATCACAAACCGTTCAAGGCTACATCCAAAAGCAAGACGGTGAGTGGACAACGAGTAGACAAGAATCCCTACAGGAATTAATGGACACTCACCTAGTATATACAGATGGTTCTAAAAAAGGGAAACGAGTGGGAGGTGGCATTTTCATCCCTGATTTTGAAACTAAAATAAGCTTTAGGATACAGAATAATTGTATTCCACTACAGGCTGAACTATCAGCCATAAAAAGAGCAGCAAATTGGCTTTGGTACTACAGAATATTAAACAGAGATATTAAAATTTGTACCGATAGCCAAGCTGCTATCAAATCCCTGATTGGTGTATATCTAAACTAGTCCAGGAATGCCGGGCATCCTTAAACAGGATGGCGAGACATTAAATAATCGTGCTCAAATGGGTACGGGGACACGGGGATTTGACTGGCAATTATATCGCTGATGAATTAGCGAAACTAGGAGCCTTAATGTCCGACAGGGACATAGAAATCTTTTGCGGAATACCGCTAAAAGATTGCAAGACCATAATGGATGGAAAGTTCTATGAAATTTCTCAGACAAGATGGCGAAATGAACCAACTTGTATCAATACCAGTAAACGCACGTCATATCTTCTGCAATTAAACCGCCCTCATATCAGCAACCTTATTGCTGTCATTACGGGGCATATCTTATTGGGAAACCATGCAAGAAGACTTGGAATTCCCTACAACGACTTCTGTAGAAGTTGTCAAGATGAAGAGGAGGAAGAATCTATTGAACATCTTCTCTGTCAATGTCCTGCACTAGCAGACACTCGATCCGTATATCTGGGAAAACGACTATTTGATGATTTGTCAGAACTATCCAGTCTAGGACTGGATAACATAAATGCCTTCATCAGGCACAGTAACTGGTTTTTGGACCACCAAGCTATAATTAAGGCACTCACAAGTCCACAAGGGCAGACCACCCAATTTTCTCCTCTACTTCAATTTCTCTTCTATGACTTAATCCTCAACTATCTTCTACTATCCTTTACTCTCTTTCTTTTATATTTTATCTATCTTTACAGGTATCACAAAAGGAAAAAAAGTGAAAGTGAAAGAAAAGTGTGCGTCTTTGCAGCCTGAATACCTAACCTAACCTAGGGGAGGTGCCACGCCCTAATGCTAGTCCGCCCACTTTTTATCCTAAATAATCATTTTGACACTAAAGTGGCTCCAACAAAATTTCAGGAATCTAACTGTTATATTATGTAAAGAAAAACTAATTCTGTATTTAACTAATATGGGAGGTGCCGCTCCCCTCATGGGTAGACCGCCAATTTATTACCCAAAATGTTTACATGGATGTTAAAGTTATTCGTGCAAAATTTTAAGATCCTTACTGTAATACATTCCAAGATTAACGAATTTTTGTATTTAACTTATATGAGAGGTGCCACGCGCCCTAACGCTAGTCAGCCCACTTTTTATGCCAAATAATCATATTAGCAATAAAGTAGCTCCAACAAAATTTCAAGATTCTAACTGCTATAATATCTCAAATATACGAATTTTATATTTTCTTAATATGGGCGTGGCTCCATTCCCACTTGAAATTTCAAAATACATGAATATTCTCTGAAAAAATTCAAGAAAATCGGTTCAGCCGTTTAGTAGTCTATAACGTTCTAACATACAAACATACAAACAAACCCACATTGATTTTTATATATATTGATAAAATAACAAGTAAGAGTTTTATATTCGGCCGAATCTTATATAACCTTCACCATGACGTGTTAAAAAACAGCCAGTACGAATTTTATTACAAAAAATCAAAAAATACCAATTACAAAACGGTAAGGTACCAAAAAATCCACTTTTATGGGTTCCCACTTAATCCAGGCTCTACATACTTAATATAGAAATTTCAAACAGTACCTTTTGTAGAACGAAAAAGTACTTAAAAGTCCTCTTTTATGTGTTCTCACCTAATCCGGACTCTACAAACTTAATTTCATGTTTCTAGGTTCGATATTATAGAAAATTCAAAAAGTAGTGAAGGCCCTACATGCTAAATTTAATGTTTCTAGGTTTAATATTATAGAAAATTCAAAAAGTACCTTTTGTAGAACGAAAAAAAACCAAAAACCTTTTTATAGATTTTGACCTAGTCAAGGCCCTGCATGCTAAATTTCATGTTTTTAGGTTAAATATTATAGAAAATTCATAAAATACCTTTTGTAGAACGAAAATGTACCAAAAAGTTCCCATTTATGTGTTCTGATCTAGTCCGGGCTCTACATACTTAAATTCATGTTTCTAGGTTCTATATTATAGAAAATGCAAAAAGTGCCTTTTGTAGAACGAAAAAGTACCAATAAATCCCCTTTGATGTGTTCCCGTCAAATCCAGATTCTACATACTTAATTTCATGTTTCTAGGTTCTATATTATAGAAAATTTCAAAAGTACCTTTTGTAGAACGAAAAAAAAAAAAACAAAAAGTCCCTTTT
>NC_060949.1:11637758-11660282 GCF_022045245.1 Lucilia cuprina | reverse complement strand
TTATGAAAACCGAGGTCGAATTCCTTGGTTACGTGGTTACTAAGGATAGTACACTGCCTGATAGGAAGAAAGTGAGGGCAATCCTTGACATTGTACCACCCCAGACCCAGACCCTAACAGTTAGATAATTAAAATTTTTCATGGATACTTGCAATAATTTGCTTGGCATTTCTCATAATTAATATATTGTTCATCTGCAAAACTATTGTAGTTAAAATTTTCAATATCTTGAAGTGAGTATTTTATTTATATTGCTTTTAGGGTAGCAAAGCATCTTGGTATAGCTATATATCTTCTACTTATATAAACACTTTAGTGTCAATATAATTATTTAGATAGGTAGGCGGATTAGAGTTAGGGGCGTGGCACCTCTCATATAAATTATATACAAAAATTCGTTTATTTTGGAAACTATAACAGTTAGAATTTTAAATTTTTGCACGAATGACTTTAAAATCCATGTAAACATTTTGGGTATTAAATTGGCGGACTATCCATGAGGCGAGCGTCACCTCCCATATTTATTAAATACAAAAATTCGTTTATCTTACAAACTATTACAGTTAGAATCTTAAATTTTTGCACGAATAACTTTAACATTCATGTAAACATTTTGGGTAATAAATGGGCGGACTATCCATGAGGGGAGCGGCACCTCCTATATTAATTAAATACAAAAATTCGTATATCTTGGAAACTATTACAGTTAGAGTATTAAAATTTTCAAAAAAAAACTTTAACATCCATGTAAATATTTTGCGTAATAAATTAACGGACTAACCATGAGGGGAGAGGCGCCTCCCATATTAATTAAATACATAAATTCGTCTATCTTGGGATAATATAACAAGTAGAGTCCTCAAATTTTGTCGGAGCCACTTTAGTGCCAATATAATTATTTAGGATAAAAAGTAGGCGGACTAGCGTTAGGGGGCGTGGCACCTCCAATATAAATTAAATACAAAAATTCGTTTATCGTGGAAACTATAACAGTTAGAATTTTAAATTTCTGCACGAATAACTTTAAAATCCATGTAAACGTTTTGGGTAATAAATTGGCGGACTGCCCGTGTGGGGAGCGGCGCCTCCCATATTAATTAAATTCAAAAATTCGTTTATCTGGAAAACTAATACAACTAAATTCTCAATTTTTTCACGAAGAACTTTAATATTCACCTAAACGTGTTTAAGGAAAAAGAGTGGACTTTCATATGATTAAAATAGAAAAATTCGTATATCTAAGAAACTATTAAAGCAAGAATCTTTAAATTTTACTTGAAGAACTTCGAAATTCATCTGAACATTTAGAGTATAACGGGCGGAGTTCCAATGTTGGACTTGGCATCTCTCATATGAATTAAATACAAAATTTTGTTTTAACTGGGAAACTAATAAAACTAAAGTCTTCAAATTTTGCACATTACTTTAATATTCTTCTGAACATTTTGGAGGAAAAAGGACGGACTTTTATCTGGCGAGCTTGAAACCTCCACATGAATAAAATAGAAAAATTCGTATATCTAAGAAACTATTAGAGCAGAATCTTCAAATTTTACATGAATAACTTTGACATTAATGTGATCATTTAGAAGACAACGGGCAAATTATTGCAAGTTCGCCAATTTTCATCTACCTATGAAATTTATTTGCAATGGAGGGCTTGGCAAAACATATATGAATTAACTACAAAATTTCGTTTATCTTGAAAACTGTTAGATAATTAAAATTTTTCATAGATAGAAATTGGCGAACTTGCAATAATTTGCTTGGCATCTCTTATAATTAATATATTGTTAATCTGGAAAACTAATGTAGTTAAAATTTTTAAAATCTTGAAGTGAGTATTTTATTTATATTGCTTTTAGGGTAGCAAAGCACTTTGGTGTAGCTATATATCTTCTATTCATAAAAATTAGTTTTTCTTGACATAATATAACAGTTAGATTCCTCAAATTTTGTCGGAACCACTTTAGTGTCTATATGATTATTTCGGATAAAATGTGGGAGGACTATTTGCTTAAAAACCTATAGTAGTACAACTTCATAGAATATCTACTATTAAATTCGAGTAAAATACATTAACATTTATTTTTTTAAGAAGTTTTTGTCGAGTGTTATATGGGAGATTTTATACAACATAAACCTGAAGGATGGAATTTTTATAAAGGCAGCAAAATAAAACGTATTTATTTCTTATAAAGATAATATATACCTGTTCGAAAATATCATTCCGATCCAAAATTTTATTAATTTAATAAAAATATTTATTAAATAAAAAAGCCGTTTTACTTCAATTCTATTATCAATGCTATTATCAATGAGTATAACTTGCTTTGATCAACCTATTCTTTAAGAAAATGTGCTACATTTCAGTTTAATCCTGAAAGAAGTATGAAATCTAAGTTTTATTATCCTCTACAAAAATGTTCATTAAAATCTATTCAAAACTTACAAAATGATATTTTCATTCCTGACAGTAAAATTAGTAAACTATTTTCTTAAATACTAGGGTATTCAATTATTCGGGTTTTTGTCTTACTCGGTTTATTCGACAAATAATTATTTGAGGTTTTGCGTTAGCCGGTTAATAATCGGATAATTAAAAATTATTCGGTTATTCGAATAAAAGGAAACTAGATGTTATTATTGCTTTTAACAATAATTTTCTCCATATACACCCTGTAACAATTTTGAAAAAAGCATTCACACATGGAAAAGTTGATAAGCATGTGAAAATTTATTCCACTTATAGAATTGCGTACTCCGATTTTTATGTCCTTATAAAAGGATTTCAAAGTTTAAAGGACTACAAACGAATATTTAAAATAATTATATGTATTTTATAATTCTAATATTGGTATTAAATGAAAGTTGGGAATCTGTACATTCTATCTATATTATTTACTTGTCTCACTTAGAGAAAAAACGAAAAAGAAATTAAATTTAAAAAGGTTTCATTTTCGACTCAAAAACTTTTAAATACTTTTTTGTGACAAATTTTCTTTAAGATTTCCAATTCTTTCCTGATGATCTTGATAATTTGAAATTAATTATATTATTTCGAAGCAGAGGAACTCAGCTTCATTTGAAATTAATATTATAACCAACTTTTTAATATAAATTTGGAATTCCATTTTTTGAAATTAGATGTCTTTTTAACATAAGAGCTGATTATGAAAAACTGAGCACACGGAGTTAATACTAATGGTCCACAGTTTCCTGTACCCATAGATTTTTTCATGTTTGAAAATAACTTTTGCACGGTTTATAAACAAAAATATTGTTTTCACATCTTTCACTTTAATTCTTTGTTTAGTTTTTTATCAAATACTAGAAATTTTTCCTGTTTATGTGAAATGCTTTTCTATATAAAGACATTACTGTTTTTAAGTTCTAGTATTCATACGTTCCATTGAACACTAGTTCAACTATAACTGTTGCTGAAAACTTCCACAAAAAACTGGTTGTAAAAATAAAAGCGATATAATTATTTATATGATTTATTTTCAAAAATCATTGATGTGTATTTTTCATAATCGGTTAATTGATAGAAATTATTCGGTTTATTCGTTATTTGACAATTTTCATTTATTCGAACGATTAATCGTCAAAAATTAATCGATTAACCGAACGACGATTAATCGTTTGAATACTCTAATACATACATAATTGGACATAGCTCCCATACAAAGTCCTTTTCGAAAATCTCTTAAACGCACATTACTTATTACCAAATCAAGCTATTGATACTTAATTTGTCAAAAATATTAGTTTTGTATACTTCTATTTCTCCTATATTAGGTCCAGCCCCTAAAAACGCTTTAACCGTATTTAAAGAGCATTATCAATTTGTGTTGAACAAAATTTTGTGTAGAACAAAATTATATATGTATTTGTATTTTGAAAATCTCTAAATCTTTCACACACATACATACATGCAAATTACTAAATTTATAATGTTCAATAAATCTTGGAATTGTAATAGATTTAACTTTTGGTATTTTTTCTATTAAAGACATGAGAAAACTTATTTCTACAAATATTTGATCAATTAGAAAAGTAATCACATAAAAATAGCTGATGGAGGGTATTTAAGATTCGGCACAGCCGAATATAGCACTCTTACTTGTTTTTACTAAAATAGGACCTATCACGAAGTTGGTAAAATTATTCGTAAATTCTTTATTTATTTATTTATTTATTTATTTATTTATTTTTTTTTGTGTACAAGAAGCATCTTTTTGTATTTATTGTTTGTGTTCAAATTATACCTTTTTAATATAGAAACTAGACTACGTATAGTCTAATGAAGAAGTAAAATGAAATTCCATCCGTATAACAAAAAAAATGGAATAAAAGTTGTATAATTTATATTTTTTCTATTTACAAGATTGGTATAAAACAATAACAAAGTAACAGCTGCTTTACTTTTTTTGTATGTGTTTACACAAAAATACATCCCTGATATAATGAAGAAATCCGTATTCTCTCTCAAAGTGTGATGGTTTCATTACATATTGCGTTTAATATGAATAACAGATGAAATATGTATATATATATATATATATATATATATATATGTATATATATATATATATATATATATATATATATATATATATATATATATATATATATATTATATATATATATATATATATATATATATATATATTGCCATAATTTATATCGCTTATTTTCTATAAAATAATACAAAAACCTAGTCACAGTGTTCGATTTTCAAAAATGAACTTTTAAAAAGGAAAATATTACTATCATTGTGTGTTTATATCCGTAATATGAATAACAGATGAAATATATATTTATATATATATATATATATATATATATTTCATCTGTTATTCATATTACGGATATAAACACACAATGATAGTAATATTTTCCTTTTTAAAAGTTCATTTTTGAAAATCGAACACTGTGACTAGGTTTTTGTATTATTTTATAGAAAATAAGCGATATAAATTATGGCACGTTAATGTATTTTCTCTTACTCTACATTGATTTCATGTTTAAAAAATATACATATGTTATAATTTTTCGAATATTATTTCGAATACATAAATTCTGCGCATGTTTATACTCTTGACATGTTATTAAACAAGAAAATATCTCGCATGTTATAAAAAATCAATACTCTTTTTTCCCTTTTGCGGGTTTTGCGCATTTAGTTGTTCTCTTCATTAAGATTTTTAACAGCAACATAAATTAAAAAAAACCTAGATTTACCCTGACTGCTTTGCATTTAACTAAATGTAAGCAGATATACATTGTACTCGGACCAAAGAAGTTTGCTATCGGAATTCGAAAATTAATTGTGTGCGGGAATCTACTACTTTGTTTGGAATACAAAAAGTGTTGAAAAGCCCAAAAAATAATAAATAAAAAAATTATGTTAAAAGCATTTATACATATTTGTATATATCGTTCATTTCAAACGTAATACATAGAACACATAATAAAGTGCATAGTGTAATGATTTTATAATCATAAAATGTGTCAATAAGTTGTAACTGGTTTGGAATACAGCACCCAACATCGCAAATATAAAGTACATCAACCCGTATTAAACATATGGATATTTAAATTATACATCAATGGATATTTAAACTAACAGCAATTTAACTACATACATACAGGATACAACTTAATGATAATAGTTAAAAATTCGTAATTCGGTGTTGATTTCACTTAATTTGGCCATTCTATTTAGGTATTTTCTCTCCGCATGTCCGTCCACGTATAACTTGTAATCAATGTACGGGTCGCAATTTTAAAGACAATTCGATAAAAATTACAACATACAATACCTTTAGTTTAAATCTATCGATTGTTTCAGCTGTCTTCTTCCATGCAAAGGGACCTCTCTAAAAAATATTACTCAATTACACTATGTATAGGGTATCATTGGGTCGGCCATTAACCTTTATACTGTCTTCTTTGTTTTTATTAAGAATATTTTATCGAATACCCAAAACTCATGTTTTTTTAATAATATAAGCAAGTAAAATATAATGTAAAAATTAAAGAAGTAGTTTTATATTAATAGCAAAAAGAAAAGAAACAATAACAACGCTTAACGAAATAAAACTTACAAAAAACAAGTATGAAAGTATAGTAGGGCATATGACATCGAACATATGATACCCTACACCAGTCAGTATGTTAAAAAAAGTGGATTATTTTTAAAATAATAAAGCATTTAATTTGTTTTTAAACTTAAAATAATAATTAAGTTTAATACAATACAAGAGATTTCGAAGGGAAGTAGGGGTAAATATGGGCCTATCCTTATAAATTTTAGTAGAGAAATTTACGTCTACTTCAAAGTTTTTTATGTAGATTTTAATCGTGTTACTAGTGATTTCATGTGAATTTTGACTTTCAAGTCACGGATATATCTAAATCGACTCAGAAGGTGACACTAAGCAGATTAGTAGGTGGATCTAGGACACACATCGGTAGAGCGTAAAATTTTATTTTAACACTAACACCACTTCATTTCATGTTTTTGCATTCCATGCACTAAAAGAAAAGTTAGTAAGTTTTTGTAGTGTTTTTTTGGTGTAGTGACTTGACTACTTTAGAGTGTACTGTATTATAAATAACAACAAATATTAATATTTCTATATTTTTTTTGTAATTATTTCGTAACATTGCTCTCGGAAATGCATTTATTTGCAATTTTAGATATGAAGTGAATCTTATTACATACTCCGTGTAAATAAAAGTAAAGAAATAATGAAGATTTTAAAAAATTAAACAAATAATGGATCGTTAGGTGTATAAAAATATCCTCCAAGAACTTTTGCGCTCATATGCAGTGCTTAATTGAAAATATATTCAGGATAATGTTGGAAATAGTCCTGTATGTCACGAATTAACAGTAGCATGTATTACACGCAAAGAAAAAATATGGTTAAGGCTACCATAAACGGAAACTATCATTAATGTTTGGAATTATAATTAGGACAACCACATAAAATATTTCCCTTTGAGATCATAATATGATTCTTGTGGGGTTGTCATAAGTTAACATATTATTGTTCCTATAACAATTATAATATGATTCCTACAATGCCATAATTTGTTCTTTAATTTACCATTATATTATCCCCATTAATAACATCAAATATTTAAGGAAATCATTTTATTACCAACAAAAAATAATTTTAATTAAAATAACAATAAATCAAAATTACAAATTTTCCATCAGCCAGTATAAATTGAAGAATATTCTAGAAAAATCAATTTAATTTTAATTATGTATTTTATACGTACATTATTACTTACATATATTGATGGAAGATCTGCTTACATTTGTAATGTCGATATACCTATTCCTAGTTAAGTGGTACTTCTGCTAAAAACTGATTAAAGGTGATCAAACGGTGTAGAGTCTGGTATACGATTCTTTTGTTCTGCGGACACGAAAAATACATCCAAATTAGAATTACTCGTTGACTATGATATTAAAAAAATAATTTTGTGACTTTTCACAAAAAAGATATGTTTACAATAATTAAAAAGAAAAATTATAAAATATGTAAAAATAGAAAATCTCTTATACTTTATGAATTAAATAATCACTTTTTATATTTTACACTCACATAGTTTTATATAAAAAAAAGTATTTTTTTTTTTAATTCAATTAGTTTTTTATTTTAATTTCAATTACTTGTTTCTTACATTTTCTTTAATCTTCAAGTTCTTATCATCAAATGACGCTCTGTGGCGTTTTAGAGAGAAAAATGGCATATTCAACAATGCTGTTGCACCTTCAAATATTAAATGATTTGTATAAATATTGAAAGTTTAATATTGAAATTACATAGAAACAGTAAGCAATACATGTTTGAACTTCAACTTTTTTTGTTTTAACAATGACGTCACACTAAAAATGTCAATTTAAACTCAAATATAAATCTATTTTTTCTTCAAATAAGAAAAGGTGAACTTTTAAGTATATTTAACTAAATAAATGAAAGGAATAGAAAACGCAATCGCTACTCTAAATTCACATTAATACTTATCTTTATAACAAATATTTTGTTTTTATTTAATTTTTATACCTTTCACATTCGTAAGTTTGTCGTTTCGTTTGTTATTTCTATAAAATAATTTTCTGACCCTATAAAGTATATATATTCTGGATCCTTATAGATATCGGAGTCGATTAAGCCATGTCCGTCTGTCTGTCTGTTGAAATCAGTTTTTAGAGGACCCAGATATCGGCGAATCTTCAATAATTCTGTTAGACATGCTTTCGAGAAGATCGCTATTTAAAATCAGTAAAATCGGTCGGTAAATAACGGAGATATGAGCAAAATCCGAGACAACCTATGAAAATTTCATCAAAAAATGTCATATTTTTTCATGCTTTGTTAAATAAGCAACAACAACACTGTATATTGGAAAAAGATGTACACGTGTGTGTAGATGTATTTGGTATTATTCAGCTGTGTATTTTGCTTTGTATGTTTCAATGCTGTTGGCGTCATTGAGCTATTTATGTATTTTGTTTTTGTGAATTCTATTCGTATATTTGGATGTAGGGTCGTTTTATTGCGTTGTTTATTTTGTTTTTGTTTTTCTGTGTTTTTCGTTATGTATGTTTAGATGTCTTTTGTTTTAGATGCCTTGTGTATTTTGTTTTTTATTTCGTTTAGCGTTGTTGTTGTTGTTCATTTTGTTTAGCTTTTGGTGTAATAATAATTTAGTCGGGAAAAATTTATAAAACTAAGATGTTTAAAATATACTATGGTGAAGGGTATATAAGATTCGGCACTGCCGAATATAGAACTCTTACTTGTTATTTTTAATATTAAATTAATTTGAGAACATACACACTGTTTACTCTTTAAAAGAGTAAATTTTAATTAAAATATGTTTACAAACAAACTATAACAAGCATCGTTGCCAATTTTGCGCTTTTGCGCTAGATTTAGCGCCTTTTAACAATCCAAAAGTCGCATTTTTTCCTCTTAGCGCTTTTTTGAAAAAAAGGCGCTAAATATGCGTTTTTTTCAAGAAATGAAAAATCTTTTGAAAAACATAAAATTATTCTAATTTAACAATAAAGATAAAACAGAATAATTTTACACAGTACTCTGCTGTACAAATTTATTAAAGTTCCTTTTTCTAAACTTTCCAAATTATGTTTAATTTAAATACCCTTTAGTGTGATAAGTTATTTTAAAACTTTAAAACTAAAATAAAAAGTATTCACCTCTTTCACCAAAAGAATTGAAATTTGTTTCTTCTTAAATTTTCATTCCCTTCTAAGGGAAAATTGATTTCGTGAAATTACACAACATTTGATTTTGTTTGTAACAGCTTTTTATTGATATTCTAATTCTAAAAAAAAATTCACAACAAGGGAAGTTTTTCACGTCAAAAAGGAAAGAGTTGTAAATAAACTTAATTTTAGTTAGGTGAACTTGAACTTAAAATTGTATTTTGTAAAAACTATTGACTAGTTATTGAGACCTTGATCGATAATAGCAATTATTCATTGAATAAAGAAAATCGAACATATTTGTATTAACCTTAATTTCTTAAATTTCGTTCCCGAATTAAAATTCCAATTACGAGTATTTTTTTAATAAAAAATTTTAGCTAAATACTATATTTTTTAAGACTGTGTAAAAATATAATGTTAGCGTTTTTTAGTGCGTTTTTGAGTGAATGGACGGCGCGTTTTAGTATAAAAATAATTGACAACGCTGATAACAAGTAGTCCGACTCTCAAATTACTCTCTCACATCTACGAGTGTCGTGTGAATTCGACACTCTTGTGAGAAATTTAAACTTGTCAAAACACTCAAATGGTTAACTTACTTTTTTGGCCACTTTTAAGGATTTTACGTGAAATTACGGAGTGAGTCGGTCTAATGTACATATGTATCAAAAATTTAGAATTATTACCTTATAATAAGATAATTTTCAGGGAATCTGTATTAATATTCCAACTGCTGACTGGTATACATCCAAAAATTGTAAAACTTTGGACTAAATAACTAAAATATTTTTGTAGTTCTTTATCAATTTTATGATTAATCCATCAAATTGTAAGAGTTATATTATGGAACGCATTAATCCATCAACGAAATAAACCAAAATAATCTTATAATTAATATTGAATATACATACTTTTGTATTTATTGAAATTACCATTTATACTTTAGGAAGCAATAAAAATAGGATTCTCTCATGTCCAATACATTTACCACCAAAGTTTAAACGGTCAGATCCATTTTTTACATTTTCTGCAAATAATCGACATTTTTAATGGAACCACGTGATGAAATAAGACATATATAACTTACCAGATCCCTTTTTTATATTTTAATTCGGTTAGAAGTATTTTAAAAGGGGTACAATATTAGCTACTACTTTCTAAAAAATGAAATAATTGAAAATTAATAAATTTATTTATTTATTTATTGTTTTGAATCAATAACAACATTACCTTTCATGAAAATTTTTTCAATAACTTGGAATTAAACCGTCTATAAAGATCTGAAATTACTAAGTCATGGATTATTTTTTAAATTATTTACAGTCACTATCGATAGAAACACCTTAACGACCCTAAACGGGATATTGCTTTTGACACTAATATTGCAATACTGTTTTTTGTTTGCTCTCTTCTAATACTTATGTTCAATATCTTGGGAACGGCATGCTAAATATTAAGAATATTGGTATCATATGATAGGTCATAGAAAGACCTGGTGTTAATAACTAAAAAAGTACCTATAATTAGAATAATTAAATCCAAAGTTATATGAAAATTAATAAAATTGTGTTTATTTAAAAAAGGTGGGTTTAAAACTATCTGCTTTCAATATTAAATATCTTATATGGGCAATTTCGTGTCGAGTGACCCAAGTCAAAAAATAATTTATGTATAAAACAGTAGTATTAATTTCAATATAATGATTCCAGACCTAAACGGGCAAATAGTTTTAAAAATACTTAACTTAAATAAATCTAAATATGTTAAAAATGCAATGTTCATCAAATGAAAGTCGAAAGCTTATACCTCCTAAACGAATTAAGAGAGAGTTGAAATTTAATATAAAAACATTTTTAATTAAACATATTAGACTTTTTTAAAAATAATGGAAATGGAAGCCGTTAAGAGTTGTTAACATATTCCTAAAATAGTATTTTAATATGACAACTTACTTTTTAATTTTATTTATATAATCCTTACTTATACTTTTTGGTATATTTAATACACTTCGCCAATTAAGAAAACCTTCTTAAATGTTTATTAACAGTTGATTTTTAACACAACACTGTCATATTGTTTTTTATTACTTAAGATTCACAATATTTTAATTACACTGTTTTTCTATGAACATTAATTTCAATAACTCATATAAGTTTTACGATGAATAATTAAAACTGAACATGACTGAACAAAACATCACTGAACTTCGCAAAATTTCTACATTATTTATTTTTATTTTTTTCACGCTAAAAAATGGAGTATTTATATTTTTTTGTTTTTGTACTCTTCTTACTATCATCCGGAAGTAACCTAAAAGTATACTTCCAGATGGTGAAAACTATAAATCAATGTATTTTGTTTTTGTAAAATGTGTGCTCTCGTCTGACAATTGTACAGAAGTGACTACAATCCACACTTCCAGATGAATAAAATACAACATTAATTCAAACTGTCTTCCAGAAGTGACATAAACATACAAATCAAGAAGATACAAATTAAGAAACAATCTAATTTGTTATTGTAAAATGTGTGTTCTCACCCAACTTTCATACAGAAGTCACTAAAACGTATACTTCCAGATGAAAAAAATTCAATAGACATGGTTTTTTGTTTAAGCAAAATGGATGCACTCTTCTAACTGTCATCCGGAAGTAACATAAAAGTATATTTCTCGAAATCAATGTATTTTGTTTTTGTAAAATGTGCGTTCTCGTCTAACAATCGTCCAGAAGTGTTTCTGACATGGCGTCTGGGGTGATGCGCAATAGTTTTCTCTTTTAAATGTTTGAAGGGAAGAGTTATGTTTGCCTGTAGATGTTTGAAAATTTTTAAAATGTGGTAAATTTCCAAAAATTTCATTATGATTTTATGGCTTTTTACGATCTTTGTGCACGTGTGCAAATAGAAATATCAATTGTTACTGTAATTGAAGTAATAAATAGGACATACGATGTGTCAATTAGGTTTTTGTATTAAAAACATTTATTGATGCAATTTATTTTGTTATTTTCATAAAAATTTACAGGTCAATAATATTTTTAATTTTTGTATTTTGTAAAAATAATAATATTGTATGTAAATAAAATTGCATTAACAAATTTTTAATATTAGTATTTTTTCTAATGTAACATCATAATTTCATCATATTTGCAAGTTTTTGTTTTGCAAATAAACATTTTTATTTTTAAAACGTTTGTCGCCATAAACCCTTTTTCTCCGCACACACATCCATCTTTCACATACATTTGTAGGTACATCCTTTTTACTAAATTTATTTTTTACCACGAAAACCGCCATTAAACCGGTTTTCGTGCACACATTTTCTGTGTGTGAGTTTTATTCAAATTCTATTCATTTTGAAATCTCTTGTGAGAGAAATTAAAAAACAATATATATAAATATCGCTCATGAAGTGAACATAAACAAGTAAGAGTGCTATATTCGGCTGTACCGAACCTTATATACCCTTTACCATAGTGAAATTTTAAATTTTTTCCCGACTACATTATTATTACATCAAAAGCTAAACAAAAAGAACAACAACAACCCTGTTCGAAATAAAACACAAAATACACACGGCATCTAAACCAACAGACATCTAAACATACATAACGAAAAACACAGAAAAACAAAAACAAAAATAACAACGCAATGACGCCAACAGCATCCAAACCAAGGGTGGCCTATGCGCTTGGTACTTTTTTGTTTTTGTAAATGCGCTTAGCTATAGACACTGTGTTTTCTATACACTTACATGCGCTTAACCTTAGCAATACGTTGTTGTTGTTCTTAACAGTATACAAGCAAGAGTAAAACAACAACACTTTCGTATTCATTGCTGGTAAACCAGACGTCGGCGCTAGTATTGTTCTGACAACGAAGATTTTCGGCAAATTACATGTACACAACACGATCGCATACGAACCTCTAAACAAGAGAATAAAAAATACAAATATTTTATTTAGTTGCTCGACAGCATTCAACAAAGCAGGTTGATGTCGCTTTGTTAAAGAAATTGCAAACACAACTTAAAAAACAAAAACAACTTGCAAAAGCAAGAGCATAATTTACAAAACCAACGTACACTCTAAATAATGCATAACAATGAAAGTAAATAAGTTAGTCTTGTTTCATACTTTTTTTGTACATTTTAATTAGAAATGTTGTTTCTATGTAAAGAAATTATCATTCTTAAGTACATTGATTACACATTGTTTATAAATATTCGCATTTTACATTAATGCAATTTAATCTTCAAAATTAAAAATAACCAAATATGTTTTTCAGTGCAATTTCAATGAAAAAATGCCAATATTGTGTGTGTAGTGGTGATTTTTTTATCTGCCTCTCTATCCGCCGGTATATGTGGTAAACATTGTCGAGACGTAGATTTTGTTTTTGTTTATCGTAAAAAAATTGTTTTAAAAAGCACTTGGAAAAAATTTGTGTTAGTTTTAAATTTCAAACTTATATTATTCGCATAAAAATTATTGTACAATAACTCACAATCTACTCTCATATAATTGCAAACGTTTTAAATACTTTTTTCTATTCATTAAAAAATATATTTGCAAAACAAAGGGAAAATTATTTTATTTTAACAAAAAAAGCAAATCATATTTTTTTGCTGTGTATACTTTGTATGTATGGATTCCAAACATACAAAAAAATACACAGCTGAATAAAACCAAATACATCTACACACACGTGTACAACTTTTTCTATATACAGTGTTGTTGTTGCTTTTATAACAATTTTTTGATGAAATTTTCAGAGGTTGTCTCGGATTTTTGCTCATATCTCCGTTATTTACCGACCGATTTTGCTGATTTTAAATAGCGATCTTCTCGAAAGCATGTCTAATAGAATTATTGAAGATTCGGATCTCGCCGATATGTGGGGTCCTCTAAAAACTGATTTCAACAGACAGACGGACATGGCTTAATCGACTCCGCTATCTGTAAGGATCCAGAATATATATACTTTATAGGGTCGAAAAATTATATTATAGAAATTACAAACGGAATGACAAACTTATATATACCCTTCTCACGAAGGTGAAGGGTATAAAAATGAAGAGTTTAAAAAAATAGATCTCGCGAGATTAAAAATAAATCTGTTGTTCATTTTGTTTTGCTTTTGGTGTAATAATAATGTAGTCGGGAAAAAATTTATAAAACTAATATGTTTAAAATACACTATGGTGAAGGGTATATAAGATTCGGCACAGCCGAATATAGCACTCTTACTTGTTTATGCTAAAATCGTTTGAATTTTTTTATAAGTTGATATAAACAATTGGAAACACTAAAATTTCTTACAACATTTGAAAAACATATGAAAAATTGTCGTGTGAGTTATATAGAGCTTTTGCGTAGAAAATACCAACAACATTGTTAAGACTATTGTAGCAGCTGCTGACATACATACAAATACATACAAATATTTTTTGTTTTGTAAATAAAAAACCCACTTAACGATTTTTAAAATTCTAAACCACAATAGTTTAGAGATGCCTAGAAAATTATTGCAAATTCGCCAATTTCCATCTATCAATGAAAAATTTGATTTATTAAACAGTTTTCAAGATAAAATAAATTTTATATTTCATTCATATATGTGGTGCCAAGCCCCCCATTGAAAGTCCGCCAGTTATTTTCTAAATGTTAACATGAAAATTATTCATATAAAATTTGACGATTCTAGCTCTAATAGTTTCTTAGATTTACGATTTTTTCTACTTAATTGCTGTTGGGGCTTCAAGTTCCCCACACGAAAGTCCGCCCTTTACCCCAAAATGTACAGATGAATATTAAAGTAATTTATGCAAAATTTTAGTTCTATATTTTCCTAGATAAACAATATTTTCTATTTTATTCAAAATTTGAGGAATCTAACTATTATATTATGTCAAGAAAAATGATTTTTTATGAATAGAAGATATATAGCAATGCACAGTGGTATAGGAAATATAAGAGGGAAATAATTAGGTAACTTCTAAATGGTTAATCCGATTTTAATGAAATTGGTATGCACAAAGAGGAGGTGTTTAGGTTTCGAGTTTAGGTTATGAATTTGGACCTCGACTATGTTAAATTTTTAAAACGATCCTATTTCTTCATTTGAGTTCCGATTTAAAAAATCGTATATAGATCTCCTCATCGAGCACTATAAAAAATGTAAATTATCTCTTATAGTTTAGGAGATATTCGCATTTGAAAATTAAAAATTTTATAGTTTTTTGCTAATAGTGGGTCCAAATATTCCCGATTTTCGCCATTTTTTTATTCGCTTAACAAAAAGTTTATATATCAAGCAGTGAAAGAATTATGTAAAAATCATGACTGAGTCCAAAGTTTTAGGCATTTTAATTTAAAAAATTAAAAAAGACGATTTTTTGCCATTTTTTTGGGAAAAAATTATCTTTTTCTTTTTAAGTTATCTAAAAAGTTTCTAAGAAGATTTATATAGAATTTATACTTTTTGGAAAGCTTACTTAAAATACGATAAAAGAAACAAAACCTAAAAATTTTTGATACCGAGGGGACCAGGTCCATCCAAAAAAACCCTATTTCTTATGGAAAATTCAATTTTGAACAAAAATTCTCAAATCGCATAGTCGATATCAAATTATAGTCCCCTTTTTTATGTGACCCAATATGTTCCTAATCATTTTGTAACGGGTTTCGATAACCCCGCCCCTGGTATGGATATAATAGACAAAAAACCAAAAAAATCCATTTTTGGGATTTTTAAAACGTTTTTTGGGAATTCCGCGATTTCTAATAAGAAAATTCATAAATAAAATTTTTATTGCAATTTGAAAAATTTGTATCTTCGCAAAAACTGAATAAAAACCTTTTTTTTATTTTTTTTTAAAGTATTCCGAGAATTTTTTAATTTTCAAAAATTATATACAGGATTAGAAGATAAAATCAGATTATTAAAAATATATTCATTTTGAGACTGCCTAGAACACTTCCATGAGCTAAACTGATTAAACTGCTTAAAGTCTCTATTCTTCGATTCTTAGGGTTCTTCTGTAAGCTCTCCTAATTATGTTCTATGATGACCTTTCCATGACATAATATCTTGTGAACTGTAGGTGTCATTTCTTTCCACGGATATAATTCCAAAAGTAATTTAGAAACTTTTGTAGAATACTCTCCAAATTTTGTTGCGTTCACTTTATGCTTGCTATTTATCGCCATTAGAATAATATTGATCTTTTGCAGTAAATCCATATTAATTCCGGTTATTTCGGAAGTAGTTTCAATATGTTTGAAAAAACGTCTAGCGGTATTACCATCGTTTGTGCTTCCATATCCTATGAGTGGTTTATCAATATTTAATCCCATCCGCTTTTTAAATTCCTCTTGAATTCTTCTTTTCTCACTGGCTCTCATTTCCATTAACTCCTTATTGTTATTTGCTCTTTTGTTTGCATTTTCCGCTATGCTTCTGTACTTTAAATCATAAGCTAAATGTAGAAAATGTTCCAGAAATCGTATGCGAGCATGTAGGGGGGATATTCCAAATTGTAATGTTTCCTCATTTATTGACCTTTGATTGGAAATATTCGAAAATTCTGATTTTTTATCACCACATATGTAGCAGCACCAAGTACATTACATTTCCAACATTCCCATCAATCATTGTAAGTTTTAAATCATAGGACATGTTAAACGAATAATTTTCTATTTCGATTGTTATAGGTTCCAAGTTTTTAATTTCTGTTTCAATACGATTTATCAAATCTTGCGTTGTTGTTTTGGATTCCTTTATATACTCAAAGCTTATTGGCCTACAAAAAGCTTTGGATCCTGGAGTCGAATTCTTCCAAATATCATCGAAACTGGTGGAGAATCGCTGTCAGCATACTTTCGAATTCTTAATGGAACAAGCGATGCCATAAATACACTTTTATACTCGGAAGATGATTATCTTGTGTTGATTTCTTATATTCCGAGAGTGCTGATAATCCATCACATCCCCACTTACAAATGAGTTGAAGATCAAAAGAATTTTTTTTTTTAGTTGGTCTGAAGAAAAGTCAGAAGGAATCCTTAAAGCAGTATTTTCGAGTAGAGCGCCGAGTCCAATAATAGCCTTCCGATCAGTTATTTCAATAGGATATGGTATAATGCTTTTCTTCTTTTCATTTATTTTGTCATATGATGGTAAAACATCCACTCCTTTTTCAGATAGCGCCTTTCTTAACGTTATGTAGTTATCACGACTTAATCCCAGCTGCTTCTTCCTTAGTGAACGTTGTATCAGATGATGGTGTGGGTATACTCTTTACAATTCGTTTGGTGATGCGGTTGGAAGAATATTTGCAATTTGTATGGCTTTGGATGCCATACAAATGTTTTTCTTTTCTTAACATTGCTTTAAAAGTGTCCGAAACTTCTTCGTTAGATAAGGTTTCTAGTGAAGTTGATAACCTTTTCCTCTTTGATTTTGAGCTCAAATCCTCATACTGCTTACAGGGAGCACCAACAGTTGATACGCAAATAGCAACTTCTACACATTCATCCAGCCAATCAGAAAATTTCGATCGAAATTTAGCAAGGGAATACCGAACACTCTTCAGTTTTATATCAACTGATTTTAAAAAATTTTGAATTTTGCATAGTGTTCAAATAAAAATGAGCACAAATCACTTTTTTTAGTACGATCGCCATGGTTAGAAAATTTCAAAAAATTACAGATAAAACAGATATAAACCTGTCTTATATATTAATTACAGGTATTTAAATTAAATTATTTTTTAAATGGTTATGATATTCTACCTAATATTGTAATGGTACTGTGTGGTTGGCTGTGTTGACTACCGCGTTTGTCTTCAAAATGACCATAACCTTTAGCACGTGCTTGCTTTATGGTCTAGCTCGTCGGATGGGGAGGGGGCCTTGCTAGGTTACTTTGAAACGTCACTTACAAAAGAAATATTTTCCTACCTTGTTACCACTATTCCTAATAAAATCTATCGGTAACCCAAATACAACACAGAGATGGTTTGGTTACATTAAGTTATATAAATTCTTTATTCCCAATTCATTTGAATTTATAAATTATTTCATTTAAAAAGAAATTTACATTAGTCATATAAAAGAAATAATTTTTCTTTTTAACTATTCATATAATTTCGGTTATTAATCTTATACAACTAATATAAAACATTTCCTACTAATTCCTAGCAAATTTTCATGAGGGTATCGACAGGCCTGTGATATAATATTTAAGAGTATTATACTTGTCTCAAAGCTTTAAGAGAAAGTCTAAGTATTTACAACAAAAATCATAAAATCTTCTAATTAGATCAATGAAGCAACGATAAAGAAACGAATGAATCAAGATATGAATGAAAATTAATCTTGTAATGTTTTACTACAACGTATTTTTTTCGTCTTTTGTTTTAAAGTTAAGGAAAAATGTCAGTAATTTACAAAATTTTGGAATGTATATGAAAATTTAATGGATAATTTGAAATTATTATATATATTTATTTATTTTCTTTAATAATTTAATTTTTCTTTTATGTACGTAAATGTTATGTTCTTTTATTCATTATGATTTTTTCTTATTGTTTTAATTATTTATTGTATTACGTTAAATCATTAAATTTTATTATTATTTTAGTTTTCTTTTTTTATATAGTTTAAAATTACTATTTTTCATAGCTAGTTACACTATAGTTTTCTAATTCACAAAAAATTCTTTTTTTATTTATGAAATTTTTTTTACTATTTAAAACTTATTTGTAAAGATTTAAATATATTCTTCTTGGAATTGGGAACTTTTGTTCCGTTTGCTAGTTTTTCACGTTTAAGATATTATCAGATTTACGTTAATATATCATGCATGAATACCACATTTGAAATCTTCCTGCCAACTAAATATTCCGCCTAGATCTAAAAGTAATATTGGAGCAGAGTGGTTAGTACCTCGTGGTCATAAAGGGTGTTACAGCACGCGGTTGGTACCCGATGGCTATAAGACTTGTGGAAGCACGAGGTTGGTTGGCTCCTCGTGGTTATAAGGTCCCAAAGCAACGCAAGACAAACTATATTCTCATATTTGCCAAAAAAAAATATTTTTAATATCTTTCCTACTATCAACTTTGGCGGTCTCACAAGGAATGAATTAAAAAGATAAATTGGTAATTGTAAATGAAATTGTTAAAAATAACTCCAAAAAATATAAAAACAATTTCATTGATAACATATGATGAGTGAACAGAAAAAATAATGAAAAAGTGTGAATGAAACAGAATATGCATATATAATAAATTACCCTTAAAAGGTTATATGTACATTTCATTCAAGAAACGAAGAATCGATAAAAATGTTCTTGACAATTAAGAGAACTTAAATTTAAGAGAAAGAGTTATTCCGAAAAGAAGTTAACTTACATGTGTGATCACAATTTTAGCATAGCCGTCACAACACAGAAGATTTTGAATTAAAAATTAATTTTTATATGAAAAATATTCTGGAAACGGTTAAATTAAGAAGGAGGTTGGAGTTGGTGTGAGTTTTGCAGATCCTTAGCATGATAAACTCTTCATATCCACTATCTTATAATTGCAATAACCTATTTTCATTAAGATTTTCGATTTTAAAAATGTTGTAGCTAATTTGCTAAGAGAAAAATTACGTCTATTACGTCCTCATGCCATAAACCCTTTTATTAGTTTCATAAGCTTTCTGCAAATTTTGTTGAACTTTCTGTCTAATAAAATGTAATTTGTCCGAGTTATCTAAGGTATCTAAACCTTCTTCTAGTACATCTAGCTTTTTAAAGAGTTCATAAGATTTGGCATGTGTAACCATTTGCTGTCCAACATCTATGATCCCAACATCTATGATCTTATCCCTGATATTTTTGACCTATTTACCCTTTCTGAACTGTTGGCTTGAGGAGAGTAAATGGCTGTAAACATGTGCTTTACATCATATTTAGTCAAAAAACTTTCAAATTGTGATGAACGAAACTGGGAGCCGTTGTCTGTTACAACGGTTTCGGGCACTCCAAACAAATGGAAAACACTATTCTCCAAGAATTCTATTATAGACGAAGTTGACATTTTACGAAGAGCTTTAAATAAGGGATATTTCGTGTAGTGGTCTAGTACTAAGAAAATGGCTACATTTCCAGATTTGGAGCGTGGATACGGTCCAATAAAATCCAAATATAATCTTTGAAATGGCCTATATGATTTTGCTTGCGAACCCATTGGTGGCTTTAATATGGAATTAGGTGCTTTACTTTGTTTGCATATTTCGCAATTTAAAACATATGATTTTACCTGAGATGCCATATTAGGCCAGTAAAAGTTTCGCCTAAGCCTTTCAAGCGTTTTGCCTATTCCTCCATGGGCAAACATAGGGGGGTTATGAGAGCGTTCGATCACACAAGAGGTAAGTCCCCGTGGGACCCACAACTTCCATGATCGAGCCTCGGAAAAATCGTCACGAGAAAATTCCGTGCGTTTATAGATGAATCCATCTACAATTTTTACATCTGGTAGACAATTTTGCTTATTTTCAATTTCCTTACGAAGTTTAATATATTGCTCTGAAGCAAATTCTGGGGAGGATAAATCTATCTCAGGTTCTACAGAGTCCAAAGTTATAGGCATTTTAATTTAAAAAATTAAAAAAGACGATTTTTTGCAATTTTTTGGGAAAAAGGTATCTTTTTCTTTTTAAGTTATCTAAAAACTTTTTAAGAAGATGTATATAGAATTTATACTTTGTGGAAAGCAGACTTTACATAAAATACGATAAATGAAACAAAACCTAAAACTGTTTGATACCGAGGGGAGCAAAAATTCTCAAATTTTTTATTGCAATTTGAAAATTTTGTATCTTCGCAAAAACTGAATAAAAAAAATTTATTTTTTTTAAGTATTCCGCGAATTTTTTAATTTTCAAAAATATATACATATAGTTTCGAAAAATAGACAAAATTACCTTTCCATTGATATATAACATGCCTACCTAATGTTTTTAAGTGACAAATTAATTAGGGAAAACTCAACATCTTTTAGAAAATTTACCTAGCACTATTATTTTCATCCATAAGGTTAATTCTTAAATTTGTTACATAAGCATATTAAAAAATTTTCAGGTATTTTTTTAAAACTGTAACGATTTTTACCCTATAGGTCACTTTAAAAGGTAGCTTATTAAAGTGACCTATTGAGGAAAAATTCATAACATAAGGAAACGTTAGACATATTGTGACAAATTGTGATCACACATGTAAGCAATGAAATTGAATGAATGAAATTGTAATGAAATTGGTTTTATATTTTTTTCGGAGTTATTTTTAACAATTTCATTTACAATTACCAATTGATCTTTTTAATTCATTCCTTGTGAGTTATGTTTTATATTAGTTGTATAAGATTAATAACCGAAATTATATGAAAAGTTAAAAGAAAAATTATTTCTGTAAATAAATTTCTTTTTACATGAAATAATGTATAAATTCAAATGAAGTGGGAATAAAGAATTTATATAACTTAATGTAACCAAACTATCTCTGTGTTGTATTTGGGTTACCGATAGATTTTATTAGGAATAGTGGTAACAAGGTAGGGAAAGGGCCGAGGGAAATATAAGAGAGTTACCTTAGCACGTGATATTTCTTTTGTAAGTGTTTCAAATTGACCTATTCAGTTTGCGGGAATCAAGGCAAAGTCTGAATTTTACTTCTTTTTGCACACAAGCTATGGTTCTATCACGCCGAGTTGTAACATACGATCTATTTCCCCATGTATTTTCCTTTCTATAGCAGGAGATACGGAAAAATATCTCTGCTTTATGGGTTTGGTTCCTGGCAAAATTGCAATCTTATGTTCCAACACAGTCGTTTTACCTAGTCCCTCTTTAAGAAAGTCAGGAAACAGTGAAATCATTTTGTAAAGACTTTGTTCCTGATCAAAAGTTAAAAAATGTTCGTCACATGCCTGATTAAGCTCTTCTATGTCACCCGAAATATTTCCAAAAATCCTGGTCCTTAGTCCAAATGAATGCTAAAAGTCAATACCCAAGTATAAATCCTGCTTCAATTCTGGTATTATGTATAACCTTACTAATTTATTCATATTTTTATAACTGAAATTTTTTATCTACATGGCCACCAGCAGCTTGAACAAAATTAGATAATTTTCTGTAAGGATGATTTTCCTTAATGAATTTTTCTGCTGCGGAACCACTTAAACACGATAATGAAGCACCGGAATCTAAAAG
>NC_060949.1:11636320-11637658 GCF_022045245.1 Lucilia cuprina | reverse complement strand
TAAAGAAAAATAAGTTTTCTTATTCCGTTTCGTTATTTTAATTGTTTTTCCTCAATGTGTATTGACGCTGTATTAACTGGCCAATAATATTCGGTTAAACCAAGATAATGAACACATTAACTGACATGTGGACTATCATGATCAATAAAACTCTCCTTAAAAGAATTTAGCAAAGAATAAAGCTTATAAAATACAAATGTAAATAAACTTTAAATAGGAACCGTAATTTAATAATTTAAAAACATTTTTTTTTTTAATATTCTTGTTAATAAAGCATATATTTCGACAAAAAGATATCAACTTCAAATTGTAAGATTATTATTAACATTTAATTTTTTCATGTAGATTGGAGTGTAATGTTGACTGATTAATTTCATCTCACAAAGGGTTAATAGTATTGATCATTACTAAGAGACTATTAAAGATTATTTGTGCAAATACTCTTAAGTGATTTATTTACTTTATTAAATTTGCTCTTTCTTTATGAAACAAGAACAAACTAACACCACTCTTTTAAATTTGTTGCAATGGACAATTAAAATTCTGAGTAAAAGTATGACACTTTCAGTTTTTCTTCACTTCTTTCTCTCTCTACGGTATGACACTTTTAAATTTACTTTTCACTTAATAGGATTGTATCTGAAATGTTGAGCAACTTTCAGAAGAAATGTTGTAATACTAAGATTGGAATTTACTCTGTTAAATATTTGAATGTTTATATGTTAATTTCTAAGTGGATCTCGTTTCATTTAAACAAGGGATTTTTTATCGGCGAAGAAAATATAACTGTTTGCCAAGTGTGTACATAGATGACCAAATAAATATTCATGTACATACATATTTAAATATTTCTTCTTGTTGTTGTTTTTTTATTTTGTTTTAAATAACCTTTTTTTAACAAAATTTTTTCTTACATACCTTTTTTAAGTTTTTACTTGAATATCTATTTAATTACTTGCTGTTTAATCGTTTTTTTATCTTCTTTTGGAGTTTTACTAAGAATTTCTCTGGGGATTCACTTGTTGGTTTTCAGAATGCTCCAGAGCCAAAGGGAATCAGTACCATATATTTTTATCACAATTAAGGTGTCTGCAAGTATACATATTTTACGCAATATAATTTTTTCAAATCCGGCTCGTACGGACCAAAAATGTTTAGGGGGAGGATTGAAAAATAATTATATTGTATAAAATATCACCAAAGACAAACAAAAAAAAATTAGGAATTTTATTTTTAATAATTCAATATTTTATTCCGACGGGGTTTACCTCTTTCATCAGGGTTTTTTCACACACTAAACTAGGTTTATAATAATTATAAGTAATAAGCTCAGATAAT
>NC_060949.1:11631978-11636220 GCF_022045245.1 Lucilia cuprina | reverse complement strand
TATACTGAATGGCGTTTCTTCGAGGCATGCTTTGGAGTTGTACACTTCCACAATATATTAAAAACTTAAAACGTATAACAGCTGATATCTAAAACAATATATAGAAGATAAGTTCCCCCGAAAAATTTTGACCCTAGTATAATAAAAGTGGACTTGAGTTCCAATAAATTGAATTAGAAGAATGATTCCAATAATATATCTTGGAACGTTTAAATACAGATTCTTGTAATAAAAAATATTATTTTTAGATACCCCAAGGGGTATATTAAATCCCAATAACAACTTTTGGTTTTATCTCTGGGAAAAGGGTGAAATATTGCCAAAAACCGCCATTTTAATGATATTACATAAAAAGATGGTACAAATGCCCCAAAATTGTGGACCAAATGGTCCAAAAATATATCCATTCTGTTGATAGTTACCCCTTAAATTAATTGTATGCAAAAATACCATTCGATTCTAATTTTTGTGTTTCGTAAAATATGGTCAGATATGAAATACAGGAAAAATTCGAATACTTTTGTGAAGTAATTTTATGGACTTTTTTTAAATAAAGGTAAATTAATTTAAGTAAATGTGAATTTTTTAAATTTTAAAAAGCGTGATACCAAAGCTAAGGACTGTCTAGACAATTTAACAAATTAATTTATTAATTTTGCATACAATATGTTATTAAATTTGGTTTCTTTTCACATTATACTTAAATTCGAATACTTATGAGAGACACTGTATATGAATTAAATACAAAATTTCGTATATCTTGGAAACTGTTAGATAAGTAAAATTTTTCATAGATAGATAGAAATTGACAAACTTGCAATAATTTGCTTGACATCTCTCATGTGTAACGTATTGTTAATCTGGAAAACTATTGTGGTTAGAATTTTTAAAATCGTTAAGTGGGTTTTTTATATACACTAGAGGGTAAAACAAAAAATATTGTATATCCCAAGGCATTTAATAAGAATTATTCTTTAAGAATAAAAGTATATATTAAATTTTAGGAAGTAAGAAATAAAAATATCATTAATGTATTATTTGAAATTTAAGTGAAATATATTGTCATCAAGAGGAATTATAATAAACCTTTAAAAAAATTTATAATTTAGTAATTAAATAAATAATTTTTTTGGTTATTATGTATTTAATTTCGATTGGGGTAGCGAAAATTAAATTTTGAATATCAATTAAATTACGTTATATCAAGTATTAATTTTGTTTATATTTACTAAATGGTGTACGGAAACGCGTGGCTATGGCATTGTGTCTTCCGATATTAATATATGGTTTAGAAGTATATTCAGGAATATCCCGGACTGGTATTAAATGACTTCGTTTACCATTAATATTTTACATTGTGATTTTGAAAGTTTTATAGGCTTAAGATTGTTGGTACAGTTTTACAAGATTCTGAAATATGGACAACCTTGGTACCTTATGAACAAATTTGATTTTGGGTAATCTATGAGAACTAGTTCTTTAATTATGCCTAGATATTCTACTCAGTTTATGAACAGATCATTTGAAGTACGTGTATCAAGACTATGGAACACAGTTGTGCCTTATGGTAATAGAAAATTTTCCGATTCAATATCTAAATTCAGGAAAACTGTTTTAGAGAATTTATAAAAAAACAACTAGGAAAGTATAGTCGGGCATGGCCGGCCAGATAATACCCTACACCAAGAGTATATTTTTAAAATTTTTATTTTTTATAAAGAAACTTTTATGTTGAATATTACCATAATTCCAAAATATTTAAGCAATTTATTGATAAAAAAACTAAAATTTCTAAATTTTATAGGTCAAATATGGGCCGATCCTCGGTAAATTTGGGAAAAGGATATATTTTTAAATAACAGTTAGTTTTGTTGAGTTTCATTGCGATACAAATGGTTACAACTCAATTTTAGACGTTTAAGTCATTTTATGAAGTGGGGTTTGTATGGGGGCTAGGGTCAAATAAGGGCCGATCCTTACGAAAATCTGCAGTGTCATTTATGTCATTTATATAACACTTATTTGTGCCAATTTTTAGAGAGATAATAGAATATTTGACGTAATTATGGCATAAAAAGTTCAAATCGGGAGGTACGGTTTTATGGGGGCTAGGTGAAATAATGGTCCGATTTCAACCATTTTCAGTAGGCTTAATCCCTTGGTCCAAATTTCATCAAATTATCTTGAAAATTGCGGCCTGTACCTTGCGCACAAGGTTTACATGGACAGCCGGACAGACGGACGGACATGTCTTAATCGACTCAAAAAATGATTCTAAATCCATCGGTATACTTTAAGGTGGGTATTGGACCAATATTTTTGTATGTTACAAACCCACTATAGTGGTGTAGGGTACATTTGTTAAATTATAGTGGGGCGAGGCCGACCATATAATACCATACACCTTTTACAAAAATATAATGTGATTTAGTTGCCGTAAAGCATTTAAGTTGAATTGTACATTGCCTCAGATATACATACTTAAGCCGTTTATTGTTGAATAAAATTGTGAATATTAAGTGAAAATTTGATGCGGGCTTTTCATAGGGGCTAGGGTATATAAATCGACTCAAAAATGATTCTTACATAGAAAAAGCGGAATCATATGAATTCATATTTATGAAATAAATTATGTGTTTTTAAAAACGTTAAAGAAATTGATGCCAAAAAATAGCAGCACTTGTGTTCAATATTAAACAAAACAAGTAAGAAATTGTAGTCGGGCGAGGCCGACCATATAATAACCTACACCGGTTACAAAAATAAAATGTGATTTAGTTTTCATAATAGAACATTTAATTTGAATTGTACCTTGCCTCATATACTTAAGCCAGTTATTGTTGAATAAAACTGTGGACATTTAAGTTAATTTTTGAAGGGGGCTTTTATATGATCAAATGAGGCCCTACAATTATAGAGTTCATGAGGGTCATCAAGGCTAGTATAGAACTTGGTTTTGAAGCTTTTTCGAGATACGAGTTTCGCGCGTTTATTTGTATGGGGATTAGGTAAAATAATCAATCGATGTTAACCATTTTCAATTGGCTTCGCCCATGGAACAATAGAAGATCATATAATTTCATTGACCTGTACTTTGATTGCAAGATTTACAAACCCTATTCGGCGGTTCAGTTGTATGGGAGCTAGGTGAAATAATAGACCGATCTTAACCATTTTCATTAGGCTTCGTCCCTGGGACAATATAAGATCATTTACCAAATTTCATTAAATTATCATCAAAATTGCGATTTTTTGAATTTCAAGGTTTACATGGACGGGCGGAGACGGACGGACATAGCTAAATCGACTAAATAAATATAAAACGTTTTAAAGCAGGAGTGCCCAAAAGTTTCTTATGGAAGAGTAAATACCAATTCATTAAAAGAAAAACATATTTTTATAAAAAAATTTTTGTTGCAAAAACTAACACATTTATACAAGGAAAAAATATATGATTGACATTTTTTTTGTTAAAATGAAATAATTTAAAATAAAATATTTTTTTTGTTTTGCTAATCTATTTAAAACTAACCATTTTTTTCAAATGCTTTAAAAAAAAAATTACGATAAACAAAATCTACGTCTCGTCAATGTTTACAATCAAGAATACGAAAATGTTGTTGCTTCGCGTTTGCTTAAATACCGTAAAGAACAACAACAACGTACTGCTAGAGCTAAAGCTGGAGGTCCACACCACGCGTTTTCGCGTCAAAGCGTTGCGTGCATTTCATACCTTCTTCGCATTCTACGCTTCAAGTTACATGCAACGCTTTTTACGCACCAATATTTGTTTTGATCAGCTGTTAACAAAATAAAAGCATTTGATTCAAAATACTTGAATTAAACATTTCGTACCAAAATGGCAAATGAAATTGAAAATTTTAAAGAATTTATAGAATTAATTGAGTTTGTGTATATTATATATTGTGCCACAAGTGTGTACAATAAGCTCCAAAAGAACAAACGACGATTTTAGGTGCGTCCTTTGTAGATTAGACTATAGACTAGACCATAGACTAGATAATAGACACGACTATAGACTAGACTATAAACTAGACTAGACTATAAAGTATACTAGACTATTGACTAGATAATAGACTAGAATTGTTGAGCACAACAGAAAAAGAAAACGAAAGAGAACTCTCAGATTTATTTACAATTTACTTATATTTATAATATTAAAATCTAACATAAAATTCTTATCAACTATAAAACAATGCATGTGGAATATTCTAATCAGAA
>NC_060949.1:11620700-11631878 GCF_022045245.1 Lucilia cuprina | reverse complement strand
TACACCGCTACGACGTCTTGAAAATTTAAAATATATTAATGCTAATATCTATAATTATATATACTAGTCAACTTTTTCGGAAAATACTGATCCTAGTGGTACGAAAAGGGACTTAAGATCCAGATAATTCAATTAGAAACAGAAGAACTATACAAAAAATATATCTTGGAATGTTTAAAAAAAGATCCTTATAACAAAAATTATTATTTTTAGATACCTCAAGGAATCTATTAAATCCCAATATTAAATTTTAGTTTTATATCTTAAAAGAAATAGAAAAAAGGCAAATATGGTCAAAAATCGTAATTTTAATGATATTATATAAAAGATGGTACAAATACCCCAAAATTGTGGACCAAATGGGCCAAAAATATCCTTTCGGTTGATAGTAACCCCTTAAATTAATTTTATGCAAAAATACCATTCGATTCTAATTTTTGTGTTTCGTAAAATATGGTCAGATATGAAATACAGGAAAAATTCGAATACTTTTGTGAAGTAATTTTATGGACTTTTTTTTAAATAAAGCTAAATTAATTTAAGTAAATGTGAATTTTTTAAATTTTAAAAAGCGTGATATCAAAGCTAAGGACTGTCTAGACAATTTAGCAAATTAATTTATTAATTTTGCATACAAAATATGTTATTAAATTTGGTTTCTTTTCATATTATACTTAAATTCAAATACTTATGAGAGTCACTGTATGTGGTGTCAAGGCCCCCGTTGAAAGTCCGCCCGTTATTTTCTAAATTTTCACATGAATGTCAATGTTATTCATATAAAATTTGAAGACTCTAGCTCTAGTTTCATAGATATACGATTTTTTCTATTTAAGTTCCCCAGATGAAAGTCTGCCATTTTACCTCCAAAATGTTCAGATGAATATTAAAGTAATTTATGCAAAATTTGATGAATCTAGTTCTATATTTTCCTAGATAAACAATATTTTGTATTTTATTCATATGGGAGATGTCAAGTCCCCATTAAAAGTTTGCCCGTTGTACTCTAAATGTTCAGATGAATTTCAAAATTCTTTAAGTAAAATTTAAAGATTCTAGCTCTAATAGTTTCTCAGATATACGATTTTTTTTTTATTTTTATTCATGATGGCCCCCCCCCCAAGATGAAAGTCCGCCTTTTTTTCTTAAAAATGTTCAGATGATTATTAAAGTTCTTCGTGCCAAATTATAAGAATTTAGTTGTATTAGTTTCCCCGATAAACAATTTTTGTATTTAATTAATATGGGAGGTGCAGCTCCCCTCATGTGTAGTCCTCCATTCTTTTTTTTTTGTTAACGTGGATGTTAAAGTTATTCGTGCAAAATTTTATGATTCTAAAGCTACGTTCAGACCTGTAAAATATTTGGTCCAAATATTTGTTATAAAGTTGCGTCAAACAAATGCAATATTTATTTCATGTTCAGACTTGAATAAATATTTGATGGTATTGTTTTATCAAATAGTGCAAAAATAATTTGGTTCAAACACACACATTTTTTGCAGCCACAGTATATCGTATATATTCATGAAAGAAAAAAACAATTTGGGAATTTGTTTTAATTATAACTATTTTTATTAGGTTTAAAATTAAATTTTTATAATAAAAGTGTATAATAATATATAACACGATTGAAAAAATTTTGCTTGTCGAATCTGAACATAAAATATTTCATGTTAACAAACAGCAATGCGGATGATTTTCATAAAACAAATTGATTTGCTGGCAAATAAATATTTTCTCATTGTTTCATCAATGTGAACACCAAAAGTCAAATAATTTACGTCATTTTGGTAAAATAATTATTCGATCTTGCAAACCAAATGTAAGATCAAACAGCGTCAATGACAGCTGTTCTTTGTTTATTTTCTGAAAAAGAGTGTTATCACCTCATACAAAAATGTAAATAGTCGCTTATTTGACTGGTTTTATTTTATTTTTTATAAAATATAAATCTGAGACAAATTTGTGACATTTAATTGAAATTCTAGCAATTGCGTAAATTAATGATAATTATTATATTTGTTTTTTGTTTTGTTATTTATTGGTTGGTAACAACATACTATATATAGTTATACTACATAATATATGCATCTATAGTCTAGTTTGCAGTCTAGTCCAACGGTTCCCAAATTAGAATTAAATAAGGGTTACTGTTATCTCGGAGTATGAAGTTAGGCCACATTTCATAATTCAAAGACAAGCTTATCGCAGAGTTGAAAAAATAACTTCCAAAATAACGTAGTAGTACATTATTATTTAAATTGTAAATTTTAAATTTCACATTTTTTGTAAAAAATTTCTCGGAAATCAAAATCATTTTTAAGAATGTGGCAACGATTTTTATAATGCTCACAAAAAAACTAAACTTCAAAAATCCTTATTTGATAAAAAAGTTTTTGATTGACACTACCTTCTTTATTTTTATCATGATCTAGTCTATAGGTTATAATCTAGTCTATAGTTTAGTAATTAATTGAGAAATTATTTAATTAATTTATTACTCAATTTATTTAAACAATTATTTATTATATTAATGGATATAAAAATATATTAATTCCAAACAACCAAGGTTTTTCGCTACATTGACTATACTAAATAGCAACAACATGACAGTAAAGATCCACCATCTATCTCTTTTCTACTTGCACAAGGTATTGAAATGTAATTTCAATACATTGTGCAAGTCTATCTATCTCTTTTTCAATTGCACAAGGTATTGAAATATAATTTCAATACCTTATGCAAGTCTATCTATCTCTTTTCCACTTGTACAATGTAATTTCAAATGAAATGTAATTTCAATACCCTATGCAAGTCTATCTATCTCTTTTCCACTTGCACAAGGTATTGAAATAGTATTTGTATTTTTTTGAGGTAAAATTTTGATGAAAAACAATATTAAATGAAATTTTAGAATATATACAGTGTCTCTCATAAGTATTCGAATTTAGGTGTAATATGAAAAGAAACCAAATTTAATAACATATTTTGTATGCAAAATTAATAACATTAATTAATTTATTAATTTTGCATACAAAATATGTTATGGAATTTAGTTTCTTTTTATATTATACCTAAATTCGAATACTTATGAGAGACACTGTAGAAGTTATTATTCAATGATATAGCTTTTTAGTAAATATAAACACATATATTTTTGGCTTTTGGGACAGCTAATGCGCAACCAAAGCATTAGCTGTTCTTGTTGTTATGTTCCTCTCTGCCTGCAAACAAAATCGTGTTTTTTACTGTTTTATCCGTCAATTGCTTTACGAAATTATTTGTTGTAATGTGAACACCGGGCAAACAAACTTTTAATATTTGTATTGAATTATGTTTGGTTTTGTTTCTTCAAACAAAACGTCAAAATAGAAATACTCATTTTAAGAACATTATGAAATAAAAATGTATTTAATTTTTTGTTTTTAGGCAGAAATTTCTATGAAATCGTAAAAAATATTATTAAATAGTTTCTTTAACGTTTAACAAAAATGTTTCATGTTTGGTGTTTACATTGTGTTCACACTAAGAAAATAATTGTAGGTTGACAAATAAAAATGTTTCACGAAAAACAGCTGATATTTTGTTTGCTCTTCAAAAAGATTTTGTGTTCGCATTACAGCCAACAAATATTTGATAAAAAACGTCAAATATTTGATAGGTGTGAACGTACCTTAACTGTTATAGTTTTTAAGATAAACGAATTTTTCTTAGATAAACAATATTTTGTATTTTATTCATATGGGAGATGTCAAGTCCCCATTAAAAGTTAATGTCGTTATACTCTAAATGTTCAGATGAATTTCAAAATTCTTTAAGTAAAATTTAAAGATTCTCGTTCTAATAGTTTCTCAGATAAACGAATTTTTCTATTTTTATTCATAATGGGGACCCCCAAGATGAAAGTCCGCCCTTTTTTCTTAAAAATTTTCAGATGAATATTAAAGTTCTTAGGGCAAAATTTTAAGAATTTAGTTGTATTAGTTTCCCAGATAAACAATTTTTGTATTTAATTAATAAGGGAGGTACCGCTCTCCTTATGGGAAGACTGCTGTTGTTTACATGAATATTGAAGTTATTCGTGCAAAATTTTAAGACTCTGACTGTTATACTTTCCAAGATTAACGAATTTTTCTATTTAATATATGTTGAAGGTGCCACACCCCCTAACGCTAGTCCAACCACTTCTTATGCCAAATAATGATATTGACACTAAACTGGCTCCGAAAAAATTTGAGCACTCTAAATCCGTGGTGGCCAGAAAGAGAATGTTTAAAACGCATATGTTGTAGTGCAAAATAAAAAAGAGAACATAAATGAAAATACGTGTGCTTTGCACTGAAAAAATTGTATGTTTGTACATATTTGTGTTACTCATCACAGTGGGGCAGAATGGAAATTTTTTGGAAATAAATCTGGCATTTCTAAACGGCTGATCCGATCGGGATAAAATTTGGCGTGAGCGTAGCCAAGGAGTATTCGAGATTAAGGCTTGAAGATGAACCCCGCAGATGCTCCAGGGTCGGAGCTGTGGCGGCACAAAGTAGGGTACCTACGACATGTAAAATTTTTAAACTCGTGCCATTTTTTTGTTTTTCACCCAAAAGGAAAAACATGCTTGGACATACTACTTATCTCTTATAATATCCGGGTTATAGGCATTTAAAAATTTAGTGATACAAAATTTACCATACCTTGGTCCGCCTTTGTTAGTTAGACAACAAAACTTCCAATAATATACAAAAAATTTCAGATCAATATCATTTACAGATCCAAAAATATACGTTTTTTAATTTAATAATTCAAAAAATTTTAGATTTTTGCCGCTTTTTTGCCCAAAATGTGTCTTAACTCTTTTATTAATAAAATAAAATTTTCTTTAAGAACATATACAATTTTATAGTTTTCTAAAAGGTATCTTTACGCAGAACGCTTTGGCGTTAAAAACTTGTCCAATTTTTTGAAAATGTTGCCACTGCGTCCTGCGTCCACTGCAGTTTTGGAAACCTCAATATGTTTTCTATTTACTCCGAAAGTATTTTCCCAGTCCTGAAAGAAATGTGGACCATATGGGCAAAAATGTAAAAAATCCCATTTTTGGAATTTTCATTCCTATTTTTGGGAATTGCGGGATGCCCTTTGACCTTTTAATTTTTTTTTGCATTTTCTTATTTGAAATGACAAATTTAACAAGCGTTGAAGATTTCATTGAGTTTTGTTCATAAATAAAGATTTTGTCATATATTACATATTTGTTAAATTTCTAAAACTATGATTTATATCAAAATTTTAATAGGGTCGCAGATAGCTACAACAATTTAGTCCATATTTATCCCTTAATATCTTTTTTTAGTTAGATACGGAAATTCTCGACCCTTTACAAAAAATTTCAAGCCAATATCTCAATTACATTCAAAAATATGTTCATTTAAACCTGTATCCTTTAATTTCATATTTTTCATATTTTAGTATTAAATATGACAGAACTGTTTAAATCTTATATTTACCTATTTTCTATTTGTTTGCTTATCCTTATAATTGAAAGGTCCTATTATGCTTAAATTTTCAGAAATTTATAATTATTTATTACCTAAATTTTTTCGACAGATCATTTCGTTCTGTTTCGTTTATGATCATGTAGTTAAAAATAGACAGGTAATGATAATTTCGATTCATTCACTAATAAGAAATATCAATGACTGAATTACAGGTTATAGTAATACAGTCCTAAATGTTAATAGGTAGACAGTTCGTAATTTTTTACTTTGGAATACCTGTATCGGAAATGACAAGAATTGGTATATAAGTAAACTTCTCAGATTTTAAGTACCATATTTAATAAATCTACAATGAAGATTACATTAAAGTACGAAGAGTTGTGTTCCGTTTTATGGAGTGTATCTTCAAAAGGGCCAGAAAGAATTGACGACATTTCAAATTATATAAAAACTACATATAGTAGAAAAGTAAACAAAACAGGCATATCAAAAATTGAAAACTTTTTAAAACTTTTTGATGTAAAAAGTAAGTCTGTGGATGGAAATTAAAAGAAATTTCGATTAAAATTTTGTAGTTGGATGGAAACTACTACGGAAATCTCAACTTACAACACATCAGCAGGAGCGCCTTGCAAGTCATACGAAGACTTATGTTCAAGGTCAAAAAAAAGAAGGTCACACAAAAACTTTTTTCAATCTCAAATGAGGAAATTGCTGATACATTTAACGAAATGCTGAAAAAGGAAAACCAACCAATGGATGCCGTACATATTGCAACTATTCTTCCTAATGCATCACCAAAACGACTTAAGCGAATTGTGGAAAGTATACCAACTCCAACATCACAATCAAATTTTACTGAAGAGGAAGCAATAGCGCTTATGTTGGAACTGGGTCTCAGTCGAAATAAGTACCAAATATTAAGCAAAGCTCTGCATGAAAAAGGACACAATATATTACCATCATACAAGGCGATCCAGGAAAAGAAACAAACTATCCTACCATCACCTATTGCTGTTAATGATGTGGAAGCTTGTATTGATATATCATCATTGCTCGAAAATACAGCATCAAGAATTGTGTCAGACTTTTCAGAAGACCAACTAAGAAAATTCATAACTATGATGTTGTCTTAATGTGTAAGTGGGGATGTGACGGTTTATCAACACTTCCAGAATACAAACAAGCTTGTGGAAGTCGGACATTAGCAGACTACAAAAGAGTATTTATGTCATCATTAGTGCCATTACGAATTCGTTCATATTCCCTTATTCAATCATCGTCAAGCATCGGAAATTCATTTGAAGATATATGGATCAATACAACTCCGGGTTCAAAAATTTTTGTAGACCCATTGGAATTAAATATATGAAGGAGTCAAAAAAAACAACAAAAGATTTAGTGGAATATTTAAAAGATGAAATAAATGCACTGGAGCCCATTTGCATAAAAATAAAGAAATTCGATTGATGGAAAGGTCAGCAATGCCAAAACAGAAACTTCTTCCTTCTGGAGATGCTCAATATGTAATGAGAAAAAGTTGCAATTCTCAAATATAAACAAATGCAGAAGTATTAATGAAGAAGTCCTGTCTTTCGGAATTTCACCACTTCATGCCAGAATACGATTTTTAGATTACTTTTTACACATAGCATACGACCTCAAATATAGAAGTGTGCCAGATAATCTTACTAAATCAACAAAAAATAATGAAGAATTGAAAGAACTGAGAGCTGCGGAAAAAAGCAGAATCCAAGAAGAATTTAAAGTTCAGATGGGATTAAACATCGACAAACCACTTCCAAGTTGCGGTAGTACAAATGACGGTAATACGGCGAGAAGGTTTTTTCGTGACTTTGATATTACTTCAAAAATAACTGGAATCGACAAGGAGTTGCTTCAAAGAGTTAACACTATTTTAATGGCACTGAATAGTAAACATAAAATTAATGGAAATCGATTTGGGGAATATACATCTGAAATTTCTAAATTACTTGTATCTCTTTATCCATGGAGGGAACTAACACCAACAGTACACAAAGTATTGTGTCATGGTCAAATAATAATTGAATCGAATATTCTTCCACTTAGAGAGTTAACAGAAGAAGTCCAGGAAGCGAGGAATCGAGATTTTAAGCATGTTCAACTTTTCAGCTCAAGAAAATGCTCCCGGCAATCACAGAATGAAGATATTTTTAATAGTTTACTTCTATAGTCTTTATGAAAAATATGAAATTAAAGGATACAGGTTTAAATGAAAAAATTTTTAATGTAATTGAGATATTGGCTTGAAATTTTTTGTAAAGGGTCGAGAATTTCCATATCTAACTAAAAAAAGATATTAAGGGATAAATATGGACTAAATTGTTGTAGCTATCTGCGACCCTATTAAAATTTTGATATAAATCATAGTTTTAGAAATTTAACAAATATGTAATATATGACAAAATCTTTATTTATGAACAAAACTCAATGAAATCTTCAACGCTTGTTAAATTTGTCATTTCAAATAAGAAAATGCAAAAAAAAAATTGAAAAGGTCAAAGGGCATCCCGCAATTTCCAAAAATAGGAATGAAAATCCCAAAAATGGGATTTTTACATTTTTGCCCATAGGGTCCACATTTCTTTCAGGGCTGAGAAAATACTTTTGGAGTAAATAAAAAACATATTGAGGTTTCCAAAACTGCTTTCAGTTTTCTGATCCCAGCTTTGGGATTTTAGAACATGTCGCCCAAAGTTGAAGTTTTGATAAAAAATAGATCATATGCGGAAGGACGCAGTGGCAACATTTTCAAAAAATAGGCAAGCCAAAGCGTTCTGCGTAAAGATACCTTTTAGAAAACTATAAAATTGTTATATGTTCTTGAAGAAAATTTTATTTTATTAATAAAAGAGTTAAGACACACTTTGGGCAAAAAAACGGCAAAAATCGAAAATTTTTTTAATTTTTAAATTAAAAAACGTATATTTTTGGATCTGTAAATGATATTGATCTGAAATTTTTTGTATATTTTGTATATTTTGTTGTTTAACTAACATTGAGTCCATTTAGTCCAAAATTACGCCCGGTATTCAAAAAAAGGCGGACCAAGGAATGGTAAATTTTGTATCACTAAATTTGTAAATGCCTATAACTCGGATATTATAAGAGATAAGTAGTATATCCAAGCATGTTTGTATTTGTGTGAAAAACAAAAAAATGGCACGAGTTTAAAAATTTTACCTGCCGTAGGTACCCTACTTTGAGCCGCCACAGCTCCGTCCCTGGGGCATCTGCGGGGTTCATCTTCAAAACTTAAACTCTGATACTCCTTGGCTACGCTCACGCCAAATTTTATCCCGGATCAGCCGTTTAGAAATGCCAGATTTATTTCCAAAAAATTTCCATTCATATTATTAGTATTATAAATGAATAACGGAAGAGATGTATGTATCCTTTGATGAAAGTATGTATTGATGAACATTTTGATGTAAAAATGTGTTGATGTATGTACATATGATTGTATATAGTTTGATGTATTGATATATGTGTATAGTTTGTTTATGTATTAAATGTATCTAATAGGTACTCAAATGATTAAAAGTCGATCGTTTAATCGTTACAATATAAGCGATTAATTGCTTGAACAAATAAAAAAAATAATTATACATATGTATGTCTAATAGATATTTCCTTAAAAAGTATTCATACATTAATTTGTAATGGCTTTTGAAAATATTCTCTGTGTATCATTTCATAAAGAGATCCACTAAATTAAATTACTTTTGTTTTATGTATAGTTTGTTTTGTTGCTGAGAATATTTGTATTGCGTGTGTATAAGTGAGAATAACACATTGCCCGCAAGGGCATGTTTGGCCGCCAATGCTCTAAATGTTATATTATTTCAAGATAAACGAATTTTTGTGTTTAATTATTATGTGAGGTGCCGCTCCACTCATGGATAGTCCGCCAATTTATTACCCAAAATGTTTACATGGATGTTAAAGTTATTCGTGCAAAATTTCTGTTTCTAACTGTTATCGTTTCCAAGATAAACAAATAATCACTTTGGCACTAAAGTGGCTTCAACAAAATTTCAGGAATCTGTTATATTTTGTTATGAAAAACGAATTTTTGTATTTAATTTATATGGGAGGTGCCACGCCTCCTAACGCTAGTCCACCCACTTTTTATTCTATATTAGCTAATACCCGGTGTGCTTCGATTCCCCTATCGAAATTAAATACATAATAATAAAAAAATATTTATTTAGTTACTAAATTATAAAATTTTTCTTGAAGGTTTATTATAATTTCTCTTGATGAGTTGGCAAGCAAATTATTACAAGTTCGCCAATTTCTATCTATCTATGAAAAATTTGAATTATCTAAAAGTTTTCAAGATATACGAAATTTTGTGTGTAATGTCAAAGTTATTCATATAAAATTTGAAGATCCTTGCTCTAATAGTTTCATAGATATACGATTTTTTCGATTTAATTCAAGTGGGGGCTTTAAGTTCCCCAGACGAAAGTCTGCCCTTTTTCCTCCAAAATGTTCAGATGAATAATTAAGTAATTTACGCAAAATTTGATGAATCTAGTTCTACATTTTCCTAGATACATAATATTTTGTATATTATTCATATGGGAGTTGTCAAGTCCCCATTAAAAGTTCGCTCGTTATACTCTAAATGGTCAGATGAATGTCAAAATTCTTCAAGTAAAATTTTATGATTCTATCTGTAACAGTTTCTCAAATATACGAGGATTTCTATTTTATTCATATGGACGCTCCAAGCCTCCTCAGATGAAAGCTTGCTCTTTTTTCTTAAAAATATTTAGATGAATATTAAAGTTCTTCGTGCAAAATTTTAAGAATTTAACTTTATATCTTATCTATCTTAAAAAAAACAATTTTTGTTATAAATTAATATGGGAATTGCCACTCCCCTCATGCGTATTCCGCCAATTTATTACTTAAAATGTTTACATGGATGTTAAAGTAATTCATACAAAATTTTAAGATTCTAAATGTATTAGTTTCCAAGATAAACGAATTTTTGTACTTAATTTACTTAGGAGGTGAAAATTTCACTTGAAGAATTTCGACATTTATCTAAACATTTAGAGTGTTTATGTCAAGAACATTATTTAATTTGAATTTATTTTTATTATTATATTTATTATTATTTTAATTGCCCCTAATCTAATTACCACCAGTATACTGGAAATCAATACATTTGGTGGTTGTTTTCTTATGAGTATCTTAATCTCTTTGTTCTCTCTCTCTCTCTTTAATTCGCCTTATATCATTACTTCTTATTTATGCTTATTACTGATGCAATTATAAATATTCTGTTCAGTTGTTCTGTGACGATCAAACAATAAAATATTATAAAGTGAAAGCGAAAGTGTTTAAAACAAATTAAACCTGTTTTAATTACAACAACAAATCCTCTATTGTGTTTTTTTCCTTCTGGAATGCTACAACAAAGTGATATATTTTTCAACAAGTGATTATATACTTTTTGCAATATTTAAAGTCAAGGTATTTGTATCCCTATCCCCCCTGTAATCATATTTGGTCCTTCGAGCCGGATAAAAACCCCCTAATAAATTTCAAATATTTTATTTTTAAATATTGCAAAACCCCTTAACTCAAGTGATAAAGTAAAAAAAAAATTGAAAAATTGC
>NC_060949.1:11614371-11620600 GCF_022045245.1 Lucilia cuprina | reverse complement strand
CTAAGGATATCCCTGCAATACTTAATCAACATAAGGCAATTAAACTTCTTAGTCCCCCAGAACTGGAGCAGGGCCAGAACAAAATACGGGGACTACAACAATTTTTTTTGGGAGAAGGCACAAAGCTCAACAACTGCCCAACAAATCACATTTGAATAAATTATTACATCAAAAAAAAAAAGAAACATTCGGAACAGGGAAGTGCTTACTGTTAAGAAAAACAACATAATTGTCATTTATCTCTAATTAGTTTTTTATCCCTAATATACAAGTCTTGTTTAACATCTCTAGTTTAAGTTTGTTAGTTTTAGTTATATTATTTTAGTTCTTTTTTTGTTTGTTAATACTATTTATTATGCATCCTTGGTCTTCGATAAATACCTTACGTTTCTTACATAAAACTTGTTAAACATCTCCCTGAGAACCGAGTAGTGAAATTTTGATCCAGGCTTAAGGTAGCCAGGAAAAAATCGTTTAAGTGAGCTCTCTTAGGCTGATAGTAGTTTTGTATAATTGAGTGAATTCGCAAACCAATTGTTGGGGCATAGTTAGATGAGGAAACCAATATACATGTAAAGGGAATTTATTTGTTTTATAATTTGTAATTTTGTGTCCGTTTTAGTTTGGTATTTGATGAGGCAGGGAAATATTATTGAGGAATCAGAGTTACCATTTATTTTTGTAATAGATATAAAAGCTAATTTTTTTATATAGAGTTTTGTATAATTTGTTCAGGTTTTATATCCTAAGCAATAGTTGTAATAAATATGTTATGAATTAAGTGAATTAAAAAAAAAGAAAATGCTGGAATAATCTCATTTAACAGAGTGGTTTATTAAAGGTAAGTGGTGTGGTAAAGGATTTTGAAGGGATCCCCGTAAATGTTATAGGTATGGGAGATTATGGAAGGGAAAGGGCAGAATGGAGTGTTTCTTTTGATGTTAGTGAACAGAGTGATAGAACATTTATTGTGACAGTTCTTTGGGCCATGACGAAGAGAGGTTCTCACACCGTGAGTAAGAATCATGTACGTAAGCTGGTCGGCACCAAATTCGTTATGGTGGTTTTAGGGACTCGTAACAACTTTAGTGTCAATATGATTATTTTAGGATAAAAAGTGGGCGGACTAGCGTTAGGAGGCGTGACACCTTTCATATAAATTAAATACAAAAATTCGTTTATCTTGGAAACTATTACAATTAGAATCTAATACAATTTATACAACTAAATTCTTAAAATTTTGCACAACTTTAATATTCATCTAATCATTTTTAAGAAAAAAGAGCAAACTTTCATCTGAGGGGCTTGGAGCGCCCATATGAATAAAATATAAAAATGCGTATATCTGAGAAACTGTTAGAGATAGAATCATTGAAGAATTTTGACATTCATCTGAACATTTAGAAGATAACGAGCGAACTTTTAATGGGGACTATGAATAAAATACAAAATATTGTTTATCTAGGAAAATATAGAACTAGATTCATCAAATTTTGCTTATATTACTTTAATATTCATCTGAACATTTTGAGGATAAAGGGCGGACTTTAATCTGGGGAGCTTGAAGCCCCCACATGAATTAAATACGAAAAATACTTATCTAAGAAACTATTAGAGCTAGAATCCTCAAATTTTATATGAATAACTTTGACATTCATGTGAACATTTAGAAAATAACGGGCGGGATTTCAGGGGGCTTGGCACCACACATATGAATATTAAATACAAAATTTTGTATATCATGAAAACTGTTAGATAATTGGCGAACTTGCAATAATTTGCTTGGCGTCTCTCATATGTAACATATTGTAAATCTGGAAAACTTTTGTGGTTGGAATTTTCAAAAAGTGGGTTTTTTATTTATACTAAAAAAATATTTATATCCCAAGGCATTAAAATACGAATTATTCTTTAAGACTAAAGGTATATATTAAATTTTAGCAAGTAAGAAGTAAATATATCATTAATATATTAGTTAATATTTGTTTAAATGAAATATATTGTCATCATGAGAAATTATAATAAACCCTTAAGAAAAGTTGTATAATTTAGTAACTAAATAAATAATTTTCTTGATTATTATGTATTTAATTTCGATAGGGGTAGCGATGTACACCGGGTATTAGCTAAAATGAATGCGTGTTTGTTTGTATGTTTGAACGCTATAGACTACTAAACGGCTGAACCGATTTTCTTGAAATTTTCACAGCGAATTCATGTATGTCTGGAGTAGGTACTAGGCTACTTTTTATTTTGAAATTTAAATTGGGCGATGTCCACGCCCACAATAAGAAAATATAAAATTCGTATATTTAAGATAACATAACAGTTAAAGTCCTCAAATTTTGTCGGATGCACTTTAGTGTCAAAATGATTTTTTAGGATAAAATGTGGGCGGACTATCTTTACGGGGCGGGGCATTAACATCCATGTAAACATTTTTGGTAATAAATTGGCGGACTACCTATTAGGGGAGCGCCACCTCCCATATTAATTATATACAAAAAATCGTTTTCCTTGAGATAATATAATAGCTAGAGTCCTCAAATTTTGTAGGAGCCACTTTAGTGCCAATATAATTATTTAGGATAAAAAGTGGGCGGACTAGCGTTAGGCGTCGTGGCACCTCCCATATAAATTAAAAAGTCGTTAATTATGGAAACTGCTATAGTTAGAATTTTAAAAATTTTGCACAAATAATTTTAACATCCTTCTAAACATTTTGGGTATTAAACTGGCGGACTACTATGGGGGCTTGGAGAACCCATTTAATTAAAATAAAATAATTCGTATATCTGAGAATCTATTAGAGCTAGAATCTTTAAACTTTATATGAATAACTTCGTCATTCATGTGAACATTTAGAAAATAACGGAAGGACTCCTAGTGGGGGGATTGGCACCACGTACATGAATTAAATAAAAAATTTCTTATATCTTGAAAACCGTTAGATAATTCCAATTTTTCATAAGTAGATAGATATAAATTGGCGAACTTACAATAATTTTCTTGGCATCTCTCTTATGTAACATATTGTTAAACTGGAAAACTATTGAGGTTAAAATTTTCAAAATCTTTAAGTGGGTAAAACAAAACATATTGTATATCGCAGCTAGGGATGCCAAACGGGAAATCCCGGGATTTTCGGGAATCGGGATTTGAAAGTACCGAAAACCGGGAAGTTTAATAGTTTTTGATTTAAAAATAAGCAGGATCATAAAATTTTTAAATCGAATTACATTATTTATTGAGTAATTTTTTAGACTTAAAATGACTCTACTAACTTACAAACTGAAATATCAAAAATAAAAAGGGCAATAAATAGGCATAGATACTATTGGCCTCCAATAAATTTAAAAAAATTATTGTTAAATAACGAATTTTCTGAAAAATTAGTTAGAAATCGCCTGTTTGAAGCGATCCTCAAACAAGAGCTCAAAAGAAGCTCGAAATTCAACAGGGTCTTCAAGGCTAGTGCAAAACTACGGAAGGCTGGAACTACGGTGGCTATACGTGATATAGACCAGTTTTGTAGTGTCCTTTAAAAACCATATATCCGATATTCACCACAAGTCATGAGTGGTGTATCTAGAAAGCTCTGTATTTATTTTTATGCTATTTTTTTAGTACTTTGAATTAATTTGTTTTCCAAAAATTTCACAACATACTTGTGGGAAAGCTTTTTGTATAAGTAAACACATACCTAATGTATTCATATTGTAATATTAAATAGAAAATGTTATTTTTGTCGGTAAATTATTATATATAGAAATGAATGTGTGTTTGTTTGTATGTTTATATGTTTGAACGTTATAGACTACTAAATGGCTGAACCGATTTTCTTAAAATATTCAGAGCATATATAAGAAAATATAAGATCCGTATTTTTAAGAAAATATAACAGTTTGACTCTTCAAATTTTGTTGGTGCCACTTTAGTGCTAATATGATTATTTAGGATAAAAAGTGGGAGGACTAGCATTATGGGACGTGGCACCTCCCATATAAATTAAATACAAAAATTCGTTAATCTAGGAAAGTATTATAGTTAGGGTCTTAAAATTTTGCACGAATAACTTTAACATCCATGTAAACATTTTTGGTAATAAACTGGAGGACTACCTATGAGGGGAGCTGCACCTCCCATATTAATTAAATACAAACATTAGTTTTTCTTGACATAATATAACAGTTAGATTCCTCAAATTTTGTTGGAGCCACTTTGGTGTCTTTATGATTATTTAGGATAAAATGTGGGAGGACAAGCGTTAGGGGGCGTGGCATATAAATTAAATACAAAAATTCGTTTATCTTGGAAACTATATCACAGTTAGAATCTTATAATTTTGCACGAATAACTTAAACATCCATATAAATATTTTGTGTATTAAATTGGCAGACTACCCATAAGGGGGTGGCACAATACAAAAATTTTTTATCTGGAAACTAAAACAACTAAATTCTTAAAATTTTGCACGAAGAACTTTAATATTCATCTGAAAAATTTTAAGAAAAAAGAGCGGACTTTCATCTGGGGGCCCCAACATGAATAAAAGAGAAAAATTGTTATATCTGAGAAACTATTAGAGCTAGAATCTTTAAATTTTACTTAAGGAATTTTGAAATTCATCTGAACATTTAGAGTATAACGAGCGAACTTTTAATGGGTACTTGACATCTCTGAATAAAATACAAAATATTGTTTATCTAAGAAAATATAGATTTAGATTCATCAAATTTTGCTTAAATTACTTTAATATTTATCTGAATGCTTTGGAGAAAGAAGGGCAGACTTTCATTTGGGGAACTTAAAGCTCCCACATGAATTAAATAGAAAAAATCGTATATCTAAGAAACTATTAGAGCTAGAATCAAATTTTTATGAACAACTTTGACATTCATATGAACAATTAGAAAATAAATGGCGGACTTTTAACGGGGGCACTTATATGAATTAAAAACAAAATTTCGTATACCTTGAAAACTGTTACATAATTATAATTTTTCATAGATAGATAGAAATTGGCGAACTTGCAATAATTTGCTTGGCATCTCTCATATGTAACATATTGTTAATGTGGAAAACTATTGTGGTTAGAATTTTTATTCTAATGCCTTGGGATATACAATATGCTTTGTTTTACCCTCTAGTATAAAACCCTCTTAACAATTTTGAAAATTCTAACCACAATAGTTTTCCACATTAACAATATGTTACATATGAGAGATGCCAAGCAAATTATTGCAAGTTCGCCAATTTAATTATGTAACAGTTTTCAAGATATACGAAATTTTGTTTTTAATTCATATAAGTGCCCCCGTTAAAAGTCCGCCAGTTATTTTCTAATTGTTCATATGAATGTCAATGTTGTTCATAAAAATTTGATTCTAGCTCTAATAGTTTCTTAGATATACGATTTTTTCTATTTAATTCATGTGGGAGCTTTAAGTTCCCCAAATGAAAGTCTGCCCTTCGTTCTCTAAAGTATTCAGATAAATATTAAAGTAATTTAAGCAAAATTTGATGAATCTAAATCTATATTTTCTTAGATAAACAATATTTTGTATTTTATTCAGAGATGTCAAGTACCCATTAAAAGTTCGCTCGTTATACTCTAAATGTTCAGATGAATTTCAAAATCCCTTAAGTAAAATTTAAAGATTCTAGCTCTAATAGTTTCTCAGATATAACAATTTTTCTCTTTTATTCATGTTGGGGCCCCCAGATGAAAGTCCGTTCTTTTTTCTTAAAATTTTTCAGATGAATATTAAAGTTTTTCGTGCAAAATTTTAAGAATTTAGTTGTTTTAGTTTCCAGATAAAAAATTTTTGTATTGTGCCACCCCCTCATGGGTAGTCTGCCAATTTAATACACAAAATATTTATATGGATGTTTTAGTTATTCGTGCAAAATTATAAGATTCTAACTGTAATATAGTTTCCGAATTTTTGTATTTAATTTATATGCCACGCCCCCTAACGCTTGTCCTCCCACATTTTATCCTAAATAATCATAAAAACACCAAAGTGGCTCCAACAAAATTTGAGGAATCTAACTGTTATATTATGTCAAGAAAAACTAATGTTTGTATTTAATTAATATGGGAGGTGCAGCTCCCCTCATAGGTAGTCCTCCAGTTTATTACCAAAAATGTTTACATGGATGTTAAAGTTATTCGTGCAAAATTTTAAGACCCTAACTATAATACTTTCCTAGATTAACGAATTTT
>NC_060949.1:11606871-11609371 GCF_022045245.1 Lucilia cuprina | reverse complement strand
TTAGTTACTAAATTATAAAATTTTTCTTAAAGGTTTATTATAATTTCTCTTGATGACAATATATTTAATTTAAATTCTTAAATAATACATTAATTGCTTCTTCTTACTTGCTAAAATTTAATATATACCTTTAGTCTGAAAGAATAATTCTTATTCTAATGCCTTGGGATATACAATATATTTTTTACCCTCCAGTATAAGTAAAAACCCCACTTAACGATTTTGAAAGTTACAACCACAATAGTTTTCCACATTAACAATATGTTATATATGAGAGAAGTCAAGCAAATTATTGCAAGTTCGCCAATTTTTATCAATCTATAAAAAATTTTAATTATCTAACAGTTTTCAAGAAGTGCAAAATTTTGTATTTAATTTATATATGTGGTGCCAAGCCCCCCACTGAAATCCCGCACGTTATTTTCTAAATATTCACATGAATGTCAAACTTATTCACAAAAAATTTTAGGATTCTAGCTCTAATAGTTTCTTAGATAACTATTTTTTCTATTTAATTCATGTGGGGGCTGCAAGCTCCCCAGATTAAAGTCCGCCCTTTATCCTCAAATAAGCAAAAACTGATGAATCTAGTTCCATATTTTCCTAGATAAACAATATTTTGTATTTTATTTATAGTCCCCATTAAAGGTTCGCTCGTTATTAGGGTATTCAAACGATTAATCGTCGATCGGTTAATCGATCAATTTTTGACGATTAATCGTTCGAATAAATGAAAATTGCCAAATTTCAAACAACGAATAATCCGAATAATTTATATCAATTAACCGATTAAGAAAAACTTCTTTTTAAACAATAAAATTACTGCATATCTTATACAAAATTCAATATTTTTATAATAACTTTCTGTATTAATTTCTTAATTACTTAATAATACAAAATATTTATTGGATGATTTTTTAACAATACTTCAGAAACCGTGTAATAAGTTGTTCTGATTTCCCTACTTCTTAGAAGGGGTTCATGCGGAACATTTGAGATTTCTGAAAAGAAACCTTGAAGATAATGACATCGCCTTTACTTCTATATCCAGTTTTGAGAAACAGTTTCTAAAGTATTTCTAATAAGTCCTTCAGCAATACATAGTTATAGATTAGTTCATTGGAACGTATGAATTCAGGAACTCGTTAATAAATCTCCGAAACATAAATTTAATAAACTTAATTTCTTTATATAGAAGAGGATTTTACATGAAAATAAATAATTTCAAATATTTGAGATAAAAATTAATAGAATTTAATTAAAAGTGAAAAATTATAATTTTGTTTTTTATTGGAAGAAAAATATTGTAAAAAATAAATTATTATTAGAACAACATACATTTATTTGCCTTTTATTCGATTAACCGAATATTTTTGAATTATCCGATTATTAACCGGCCAACATAAAACCCCAAATAATTATTTGTCGAATAAACCGAATAAGACAAAAACCCGAACAATTAAATACTCTACTCGTTATACTCTATGATTATAGGGGGGATAGGGATACAAATACCTTGACTTTAAATATTGCAAAAATGTATATAATCACTTGTTGAAAAATATATCACTTTGTTGTAGCATTCCAGAAGGAAAAGAAAACACAATAGAGGATTTGTTGTTGTAATTCAAACAGGTTTAATTTATTTTAAACACTTTCGTTTTCACTTTATAATATTTTATTGTTTGATCGTCACAGAACAACTGAACAGAATATTTATAATTGCATCAGTAATAAGCATAAATAAGAAGTAATGATATAAGGCGAATTAAAGAGAGAGAGAGAGAACAAAGAGATTAAGATAATCATAAGAAAACAACCACCAAATGTATTGATTTCCAGTATACTGGTGGTAATTAGATTAGGGGCAATTAAAATAATAATAAATATAATAATAAAAATAGATTCAAATTAAATAATGTTCTTGACATAAACATTCCGGCCCCCTTGCGGTAACGCAAAAGAGCAGAATGGAAATTCCAATATGATTGATACAATTTCATTGTTAAATTAAATTCAAAATAATTTGCGGCAAATTGGAAATACAGAAAATCTTTTATAGAATTCAAAGTTTTACAAAATAAAAAAGAATAGGAAAGTAAAAAAAACAAACTAAAAGATTCAATCTTGTTTTAGATAAAATTACAGTATTGGCAAATATAAATGAGTACAAATCAATTATTTAGAATTCAGATTAATAATTGAAATATAAATATATACAAAAAAAGTTTTAATTTTTAGAAAATTCATTTAGTTTAAAAATAATTCATGGGTTTTTTATGTTTTTTTTTGCAATAATAGTAACAATAATAATAATAATAATAATAATAATAATACAGTTCATTAATTCAATTCATTAATACTTTTTTAATACATTTTAACAACATTTTTAAATATTCATAAAAATATAAAATTGTTGAGAATTAGGTTGATGGTCGGCGAACTTTTCCGATTAGGATCCAGCCTAATACGGTGTCCTGGACCATGGGGGAAGTACGAG
>NC_060949.1:11583376-11606771 GCF_022045245.1 Lucilia cuprina | reverse complement strand
GTCGATTGAGTAGATTGCTGTAATTTGTTTCTTTCCAAAAACATCAATGGCTTGAAATATTTCCATGTAATTGGAATTTCTTCATCGGTACCTTGGCCAGATTTTTTTTTCCGTAAATTTTCAATGTTGCAGTTAAAAGTTATGCGTAGATTAGTCCATTTCCCTTTACAGTCATTTAAACTGGCAGGAATGGCATCTGCGACTTCTTGCCACAAATTATCTTTGTGCAGTTTATATTCTGCACATCCAACATCCCATAAGGAACGTCTTGTTTCAACTTCCTGAATTAGCTTTAAGATGTTCTCATGTGACCAAAATGTTTCCACTTTTTTACGATAAGACTTCTGTTTACTTTTTTTACACGCCGGAGAAACTCCCGGCGATGTAGCTTTGGACTGGAACATGGTCAAGTGCTTCCCCACCATCAAAATATTCAGCTAAATCATTTTCACTGTCCATTCCTTTTTACCACTAGCACAAAATTGTTTAAAATACTTTTTCTTTATTTTATTAATTTTATTTTCTTGCACAAACACTTTGTTTACCTTTTTTATACGTTTTTTATCTGACAATGACGCCATTGTCAGATGTTAAAAAGTAGTACATCTAACAATATGAAATGATCTGGCAATGTCTGGCAATAACATTGCCAGAACAACAAATGTGTTTACACGGTTGTCAGATGCCTGTCAATATTGTTATCAGGTAACAGCATGACAATGCCTTCTCTAACAACATTGTCAGACAAAAATTGTAAGTTTACACGATTGCAAGACATTTTCTACAAATTTTTCTGGCAATATTGTTAGATCTGACAACCGTGTAGACATAGCTTAACCAGTAAAGATATACTGAATACTGAAAATTTTTTCAGTAACCAGTAAAAATTTTTCTGATTACTGAAATGTGTAATGCAGTAAAATTATACTAGTGTGCCCATGTATGGAATTAATGAATAATATTTATTTTTTTTAATGAGTGGAAAAAGAGGGTTGATTGCCATTTTTGCCGGTCGAATAAGTTGATAGACTGGGAGTTGGTTTTTTATACCCACCATTAAAAAAGATGGAAGGTATACTGATTTTGTCATTTCGTGTGTAACACATCGAAATATTGTTTATATACCCCATAAAATATATATTCTCGGACTTTGATGACCGATTCTATGACGATATCGCTATGTAAGTCTGTTATTGGCACGATAGCGTCCACAAAAAATGAGATAGGGAGATGCAATTTTTCCTAAAATATTCTCTATAATTCAAAAATGTTTAGTATTGAAAATGGGCAAAATCATATAGCCCCTATACAAATGTACCCAGCGGAATATAGTGTGAAAAGCTTCAAACATTTATAAATTTGTTGGTTATAGAGCAAATGTCACGAAATTTCACAAAAGTCATTTTTTTAATATAATTTTGAATTATGGCGGACATAGCCCTACCCCATATACAAGGTTCCCTTTAAAAATTACTAATTACTGATTAATGGCTTAAATATAATTATATGGCGACGAAATTCGACATAAATAAGTTTTGTGTGACCCCAAATATCTTTATGAAATTTTGTGGGGATCGGTCAATATTTCATCTTCCATGTAAGGTCCCCAACAGAAAATTATTTTAACTCTTATTACTGGCTTAAAAATGCGAGTACAGCAACGAAAATCGACATAAACATGATTTGTATTTTCATCAAAATGTTAAGGGAATCGGTCCATAATTGACCCTACCCCCCATATAAGGTCCCCTTTAAAAATGACTAAAACGCTTATTCAAAATTGCTATATGGCGACGAAACTCGACACAAACAAGTTTCGTGATGACCGGATCGGTTCATCACAAAATTACTTTAACGCTCATTGCTGGATTTAAATATGAGTACCGGGGTGAAATTCGATATTAATATAATTTGTATGAACCAAAATTGTTTTACGGGGATGGTCTATAATTGACCATACCCCCCCTAAAAGGCCTCCATCAGAAATTATTTTAACGATCAGTACTGTATGAATCAAAATCATTCTACATATACTATAAGTCCTCTGTAAAAATGACTATGACGATAATTACCGTCTTCAAAATAACTATATAGCCACAAAAATAAAAAAAAGAAGTATTGTATGACCCCAAATATCCGTACGTAATTTTTTGGGGATCGGTCTTTATTTACCCTACCTCCCATTTAACACTCAGTACTGAGCGTGAAAGCCATTTTTTACGAATTGCACATTTCCATTAGACCGATAAAGTTTGACATTGACATAAATATGATTTCCATACAAAAATGATTCTACAAGATTTTACGATGATTGGTTCATAATTGATCCCACCCCAATATAAGGTCCCCTCCAGAAAAGTACAGAAAATGTCTTAAAGACAGATGAGAATAGGTCCATAATTACTACTACGCCTACAACTCCTTTTACAAATATTGTGTTTATAGTTATAAAAACTTGACAAACATGATTTGTATTTAAAAGTTAAGCCTTTATTAATGGAACTCTTTTAAATATTACTTTGATCATATTAATATCAATATATGATAAAAAAATATTCATAAATATGAAAGTTTATTTTTATGGCAATGATTTGATGGCGGGTATTTAAGATTCTTCATACTTCCTTGCTTGTTATACCCTTTACCTTCCTGAGAATGGTATATACATATAAGTTTGTCATTCCGATTGTAATTTCTATACTTTCCCGACCCCATAAAGTATATTAATTCTGGATCTTTATAGGTAGCGGAGTTAATTAAGCTATGTCCGTCTGTATGTCTGTCCGTCTATGTGTTTGTTGCAATCAGAAAACAGAATTCAATTAAAAAAAAAACAAGTAAGAATGTTATAGTCGGTCAAGCCCGACCGTATAATACCCTACACCACAGTGTATTTCGCGGAATAATTAGTTTCCTTCTAGGTTTTTAATTAAATATTTTAAAAGTTAAGAAGTACTTAAGCCCTCCCGCCACTCACGGCTTATTCCAAGGGAGAGTAAATATGTTATTTCACATATTCGATGTCTGTAAAAAAATATATATTTAAGGTTAAATTAAGCAGTTATTAAACTTTATCGTTTCTAAGTCATCAAGGCTAGTATTGAACATGGTTTGGCAGGTTTTTGTCCACATACGAGTGTATTAAACACAATTATGAACTTAAAAGCCCAATTCGGCGGGTTCAGTTATATGGGGTCTAGATTAAATAATGGGCCGATGTAAACCATTTTCAACAGGCGTCTCTGGTACAATACAAGATCGAGTGCCAAATTTTAATGAATTATCTTCAAAATTGCGACCTGTAGTTTGATTACAAGTTTTAAAAGCCCAATCCTAGGGGTTCTGTTGTATGGGGACTAGGTGAAAGAATGGACCGATGTTAACCATCTTCAATATGCTTCGTCTACGATACCATAAAAGATCATTTGCCAAATTTCATTGAATTATCTCCAAAATTGCGATCTGAAGCTAAATCGACTCAGAAAATGATTCTAAGCCGATTGGTATACTTAAAGGTGGGTATAGGACCAATATTATTGTGCGTTACAAACATCAGCACAAACCCAATATACCCTCCCCACTAAAGTGGTGTAGGGTATAATAAATGTTTAAACGAAGGTTTGTTACATACATATTTTTCTTCTTTAATAAACGAAAATAATTAATTTGTATATTTTTTTGAAATAAAAGGAAAAGTTTAAAATAATTTATATTCTTATTTTATATGTAATTTGTAATAAAACTAAACCATTACTATTGTAAAAGTATTTTAATTTAAGATATTACTAGTATAAGAGAATTATTAGTATAGTATAAGAGAACTAAGCAACCCACTCTCTTTATTCTCTACTCATTTCAAATGTACAGACAATGTAGGTTGTGGTAGTACATCATGAATAAAATAAACAAAATTGCGACACCGACAATTCCGTTATTTTAATGTACTCTTTTATTATTTTTTGGTGACGTCAACAGTGCTTGTTTTGCTATGTTTTATATGTAAAATACTTACTTTTTACTTGAAATTTGAAAACAAATAGTGAAAAAAGTACAATTATCTTCTCGTGAATAATTTTTAGCATAAGCCGCCAAATTTATAGCGTTTTAAAGTTAAAAGTTATAAAAATTCCCAAAATCACATTTTTACCTGAAATTCAAAAAGCGTGGATATAACCCACATCGAAGGAAACAAAATACAAATTATTTAAACCCAAATATTTTAAATTTTCGGGGATAAATTCGTTTATAAGAGTTTTTCAAACCTGTTTAAAAAAACATTTTTTTTATAAAACTAAGAATAGATTATTTAGCATGATGTAATTCATACATTAATTTCCAATCATTAACTAAACAAGTAGGAAAGTATAGTCGGGCATGGCCGACCATATAATACCCTACACCATGAGTATATTTTTAAAATTTTTACTTTTTATAAAGAAACTTTTATGTTGAATAATTAGATCAGAGATGTATTTTTATGTAAACACATACACAAAAGATAAACATCTTACTTTGGCTGTCCGTGTAAACCTTGTGCGCAATTTTCAAGAAAATTGGATGAAATTTGGCATGCACGTTTTATTTGGACCAAGGATGAAGTCTATTGAAAATGGTTAAAATCGGTTCATTATTTCACCTAGCCCCCATAGAACAGAACCCCCGTAATGGGCTTCTGTGCTCATAATTATGTTAAATATACAGGTATATCGATAAAATGCGGCACAGCTAAGTTTTATAGAAGATCGGGACCCATTTGACCCTAACTCCCATACAATGTCCCCTTCAGAAAATTACTTGAATATCTATAATTAAGTTATAAACACAAATATCGTGATTTAGTTCAGCACAATAAAATATTATATAAATATAAATATATTCGCAAAATTTTATAGGGATTGGTCCATATTTGCCCCTAGCCCCCATATAAAGCCTCTTTCAGAAAATGTTTCATGTTTTTTTTCATAAATTGCTTAAACGTATCGAAACAAGGTAATATTGAAGATAAATTCTTTATTATGAAAAATAAATCACATTTAATATTCATAACTGGTGTAGGGTATCATATGTTCGGCCTCGCCCGACAATACTTTCTTACTTGTTTACGTTTAGGATCAATATTTTAATTCGAATTTTTTGCTAATTACAATATCACAAAAAATGTTTTGTTTATATCTATTTAAATTTGTTTGTTTTAGTTTTAAAGATAAAATTTTTACACCAAACAAATCCTATATTGATGGACTCATGTAATTTTCGAAGTGACAGATTTAAAAATAACTCTGATTCAAACCTTTTTAACTTTGCTGTTTACCTTGACAAGATTAAGATTAAAAATTAAAATTTTCTGATTTTTTGATGTTTGTAAGATTACCACGCCAGTCCTAGAAGGTTAAATATTCTGTTAAATGTTATATTATAAATGGTAAAGTATGTTTTATAAAAATATGATTTTGAAGATATGGTAAATGACAAACCTATACAAATTTTTCTTACAGCTCTTTTTTTAATAAACTCCATACAAATTTGAAATGTATATTTTTGGTAAAATTTAAACTTTTTTGTTTAATACAAAAATTGTAAAATTGCCCTTAAAGCACGTTCGCACATTCACAATCGTAACACCTTTGTCAGCTAAATGAACACATTTTATACATACTCATACTTTTCTCTTCATTTAACAATTTAAAATAAACAAAAAGTGAAACGACCAAGACAATAACAGTAAAGGGAAAAAATTTCATAACCAGACGAAATGCACACAATGAACAGTTTGCCAAAAACTAAAGTAGACTAACTGACTGAATGATGTAACTAACTGACAGCCTGGCTGTGTGGATAACAAAAGAATTGACAAACAGACTGGCTGACAGCCAGAGGCTGTTTGAAAAGAAGGCAGTAGTAGTATAAACTGAAATAAAAGTAACAAATCAGTTCATGCTTAAACATTTATTGTTAGTACTAGTATAAATGGACTGGACTGGTCTATTTATGTTTGTATGTGTATGTGCAATTACGTCCCAGCAGTTTCACAAGCAGTCAACATTTTTACACATGTATTTCCTTTAACTATTTGGGCAACTTTTTGGATCATTTGAAAAAATTGAATTAATTTAGTGCAGAGTTATGTCAGTCATACCTTATCCATCTTATTATTTCTTTAAAGGGGAAAAATACTTTAACATTAATTTGAAATATTCTTCCCAGAACTCTCAATCAGAACTACAGGGTAATTATTTATATGTGAAAGTGTATATGTTATTTAATGTATATATGTATACAGAATGTAAGTTTTTTACGGGATTGTATATTTTGTAGATGTCTGCCTTAGTAGAAACTATCTTCTTGTTTTTTCTATTTTCTTTATTTAAGTACAAAACTTTGGCATCAACTCAGTAAAAGCACAAACATAGTTTCAGAGTCATAATGTATATGAAATATTAAAGTCATTTGTCCTACTGGCACATTTTATACTATACTCACTGAAACCTTAAAAGCCTATAAAAAGAAAAAAGGGAAAAAATAAAAAGAAAATTTAGGCTAGTAATTACGCAGCAGGAATTTACAAGAAAGAAAAAAACTTTCAATGAAACAATAGAAAATCGTCCCCATTTTTATTTTCATTTATGTAAATTGTTATTAGGCCAGCAATTTTCTTCATTTTTAAATTATGATTTGAAAGGAGTCAGTATTTTGTTTTTTCAAGTACGCCAACAATACGTAGGTATAATTAATTTAATTTAAGACCCCAAGAACAAATAGTAATAATTATTTTTATTAATAAAAAGTCGCACAATATACATAAATGTTAAAATTTCAAAAACAGCATTCCAAATTAGGCAAAATGAGTAATCATCAGACATTAATTAAATTAAAACATTTAATAAATTAGCGCAAGTTTTTGTTTCATTTTTTTTTTTTTGGTATAACTTTATGCCAAAATAATTTTATTTTATACATTTATTATTTATTTTGCCAATTATTAACACCACAGTACACCACCTCCACCACAAACATCACCATTGAAATCATCATTTTTATTAATTATTAAAGAAAAAACTTACAAACATGGAAACAATTATCATTATAAGTAATCTTTAATGTAATCAACGTTGTCGTCGCTTTTATTCTCATCCTGTCTTCCTTATCCTCATCGCCATTTTTAATCAATTCGTCACAGTTGATTAAACGCAGAAAGATGAAGAAAAAAAGACAAATATTGTAATTTATGTATGTAAATTAATATAATTGAATTGAAATGAATTGAAACGAATTAAAATGAATTGAATTAATTCATGTTCATCGTATCCTTCATATCCATATTTGCCTCCATGAACCTATTACGTCGTCTATGGATTTATTCAAGTATGTTTGTTAATAATATGCTTAAGTCTATACAAATGAAAAATGTGGTTCTTTATTTTCAAATCTACTTATTTCGTTACAAGTAAATTCTTTGCAAAAGGAAACCAATTTGATTTCCTTATTTATTTTGCAAAATGGTTAACAAAGTAAACTACAAATTGCCACTAACATGAACAATTAATATTACAAACATGATTTAAATTTATGTGGAATTCTTGCAAATTAAACTGAAACATAAATATAAATTACTGTTATTATGGTCAATTCAAAACATATTATTTTAAGTTGTGTACACAATAAAGTTTATTTTTGTTTCAATATATGGAATTTTATGCTATACTTCTTAAAATTTAAACAGTACAGCTAAAGTCCATCGACTGCTGATTTTAAATATGTTCCATTGATTCAACGTACGAGTAAAGGACTATTTTGACAAGGAGGATAAAGGCCGCTATGATCTGCCCAAAAAGTACCATTTACATATGTGTTACGATCTTCTAAAGTGTAATATTTCATCATGACATCGCTCTGCTATAACTTGCAAAAGAAGTAAAATGCTATTTAAAAAATATCGGGTGAAAATTTTGCCTCGTCTGTATTATATTCCTATTTAAATAAAATGTTTCCATTAATTTAGAATGTTATCGTTGGGAAAAGACTCCTTCCAAAATGGTAATAATGTCACAGTCCCCAAATTTGGACAAATTAATTTTTATATACTTTTTATATGCATTTATAACTAGTTCCGGACAAACGTTATTTTCTGCGTTTTAAATTAAATGTTCTGAAACTCAATTTAGAATTCTGTGGCCATTTTTAAAACTATTTACATCCTCTGCAAATTTTATTTATTTATTTTTTTTTTGTCAAATGTCAACAAGACAAAACTAGAATGAGATGTTAATTCTATTCACTATCTTAAGTTATCATAAATTCAAGTAGTTTTTCTCATGTAAATAAATAAAATTAGTTTATATATATATGCTGACATACATAAATACGCATACGTATATTATACAATCTTCCCTCTAACAAAATATATTTTAAAATATATGTATGTATGCCATATAGGGGAATTCTGTTAAGTTCTTCACAAAGTTATTAGATACATATTTGTATGTAGATTTGTTCATAAACGTATATAAGGGTAATATCACCCAATGAATAAAAAAAATAATAAACGTGTGTAAGCTGCTGAGATAGCTAGAGAATATACTATTATAGTATACAGCATAGTAAAAAGTAATTTGTATCTTGTCTTACAAACATTTTGCATTTAAATTGTTCCATTTGCAGCAGAAAGAAAAAAACAAAACAAGTTTTTCTAACGTGTTCACCAGACACATTTGCATAATAAAAGGAGGGTGAAAGGAAGAAGAGGAAGACGATACATACTAATTGTAGCATCCGTTTAACGGTATCAGCATTTGCATCATCATCACTTACTTACGGTACATTTGAATAGGGTTGCCAACTTATTTTATGGAAATTTATTATTTCCTAGAACTTTTCTACACAATATTAAGGTATGCTAAGTTTGTTATATCGTTAGTCTATTGTGTAAGTATATTTAAGCATTTTAACCCCTTACTTTTCAATTTAAGTTTTTGTATTATTTTACATACTTTATTACTTTATATCAATGTACAATACTAAAACACTTAAACCAAATATAAGTTCATAAATCAGAGGATTCGTAATAGATTTAAGTTTGTTTTAATTGTAGAACTCCATCAGAATTTCAAAGGGCGCTGTTAGTACCGAATATAGCATAACATTTACTCTTCTACGTGCTTTCAATTGTATTTAGAATTAGTTTTTATTTGTTTTTCTCATTGGGGAACACGTTTTATATATTTATTTGATAATATTTGCATAAAACATGTAAAACACTTTTTATTTAAAAAGTGTTGAATAGATTGCAACTCGTGTTCAAACTATATATTCATTACACACAAACTAATTCGAGCTCTTTTGAAAAAACGACGTGAACGACAAATACAAAATTTAATGGGAAAGCTTTTTTATACCTTCCTACTTTACGCCTTAAAAATGTCAGTATAGCGTCAGAAATCACTTTTAATCTTGTTAAATTTATTAAAATATGAAAAAATGTGTTTAAAATGAATCACTTGGTTAAATTCTACAGTTATCGGTTCACAGATATCCATATTAATATCCATACATGATAATACAAATATCATCTTAATGCTATGTATACACGGTTGTTAGATCGTACAAAGTTGTCAGTAAAATGTGCAGAAAATGTCTAATAATACTGTCAACTAACATATTTTGTCTTGCAATGTTTTAGGTAATGCTTTTTCTGACAATGTTGCAAAAAAAAAGTTGTAAGTTCAGACGAAAGTTAGACATTTTCTAAATATTTTACTGACAACGTTGTATCACGGTTTTTATCCTAATATATATTATAAATCACTTTGTAAGTCTGTTTTTGTTGGTTCGTAAATGACGCCTAAACGGCTAGACCGATTTTATTGAACTTTAGAACATAAATAGATTTATACTTGGATGGTGTTATAGGCCATATCGTTTTTCAAATTATGGCAAAAGGGGGTAAAATTGTTAAAACGCGGTCAAAATTAGTACTTTTAAGCATAACTATCAATTATTTTCTTTACTTAAACCTTAATATATTCCATTAACCTTCTTAGTGGCTCATGAATTAGCATAGTACTGTTGCGAAAGTTAGACCATAAGAGGACAAAATAGGGCAAAAGGGGGAAAACGGGCATTATTAGTACTTTTGTGCTTTTAGACTAATTTTTGTCTGTTCTAAAGCAGTGTAAGGGAGCAAAAACGGATAAGAAAAGGGAATTCTGTGCTTGCTGTATAAAATGTCCTATAGACATCAAATTTTAAATTATTTTATATTCATGGAGCAAAGGACTAACAAATAACATATTTTTGTGTGATTTAAATTTAACGAACAAAAAAAAGTATATTTATATGTTATTTTGCTGCTTTTAAAAAGGGAATTTTGTACTTTCTAAAAATAGTACAAATTTTTTAAACAAAATACAATTTGGGAAATACAATGGAGAAAGATTTTTCGAACTGTGTTGGTACCTTAAATATTGTTCACAAAAAAATTATAATGAATTTCCTTATAAGGAGACCTTTATAATTTTTTGAAACATGTCAGAGAAAGGGAAGGGAAGAATACTTAAGTATAATTAAAACCCTGGGCAACGCACACGTTTTTCCATTTTGATCATCCAGACGGTTTGATTTTTGTTTTCAAGCTACAAATTAAATACATTATTTTATTTAAAATTTTTCTATAAATTTAATATATTTCAACAGAAAATTAAGACGTTACCGACAACTTGCTGTTACGAAATTCATAAATCAAAATAAAATTATTAAATTCTTTCAAATATATTGATGTCCTTTTAAAATTGTTTATCTATGGTATTATTTATAAATTCTCATGAAATTAGGTAAAGAAATTTTGATAATTATTAAGTTAAGACGAAGTCTATTGAAAATGGTTAAAATCGGTTTCGTATCATTTGGAAAATAATAATTTCACCTTTTAAAATTTTTTTGTTGACCTTTGTTCTTTTACACTTACCATTATTACTTGCCTTTGGATTACGTTTAGATTGATTAAATTTTTATTTTTATTATTTTTTTTTTGTTTTCATATAAAGTAATACATAATTTAAAATATTTCTTATTGACTTGATAATCATTACTGAAATTTGTATAAAATAAACACGTCAAACTATTTCTAATCCAAAGTATGTTTTTTCTGGTTTTATTTTGGTATTATATTAAGTGTTTGAAACTTCATAGCCTTTATTTGCTTTATTTATAAAATTAGTTTTGTCGCCTCTTTTTAATAAATTGTGAAAATTTAAATTTGCTTCAGTTATGAGGAATATGATATTTTTTTATCAAATAACTTATTTGTGAACCTTTTATTGAGATATAATCAATACGAAAAAATTTTGCAAAATGATTTATCGATACACAAAACGCACTATGTCGGATTTTAAACTTATAGTTATATTAATGAAATATAACATATATAGTGTGTTTATTTTAGGGGTTAGAGGGAGATGGGTAGATGAAGTTGGCTCCAAGCCTTTCTTTATTTACCCTTCCTCTAATTCCCGCGTAAGAACCCATCTACCCATCTCCCTCTAATCTCTAAAATAAACAAAGTGACTTAAGAAAGTAAACCTTATATGGGAGCTACTAATTATTATACTGATTATATGGCCAATTATTGACCGATACAGATCTGCGTTGATAATAAAATTTCTGCTCATTATATATACATATGTGCTAAATTTCGTGGTGATACCGAAGTTATTAACGATAAATCCATTTCCGAGAATGTGTACCATTGTATTGGTTATGGGAAATTTTGGATCAATTGCTTTGAGTTTGAACATATTTGATCTCTGGACAAAAAAGTGCAACAGAATTAGGTAATTTTTGAAAAACTACTGTAGATATAGGAAAAAAACTTATTTTTTTACTCATAACTTTTTACATTGTAAACCGATTTAAACTTAATTCTAACATGAACATGTCTTATAAACAGACGGAAAGATGGACAGTCAGACATTGCTAAATCGACTCAGAATTTCATAAGGATACGGAATATATATACTTTGTTGAATCTCCGATGAATATTTCTCGGTGTTACACACATAATGACAAACTTATATATACCCTCTATCACCAATAATGGCAGTAGAAGTTATACAAAAACTATGTACGTTTACGCACTAACTAGGCAGCACTTATTGAAGAACTTGCAACGTTATTGTCAATATATTTATCGATTCAACCTTAACATTTCATGCAAAAACACACGCAGAGAAAACATATGATTGTGGTAACAATAATCTAAGGTCAATATATTATGATATTTTTTGGCTATAGTTAAAATATATGATGTTGATTATTAGTATCAAAATCCTAATATGTTGGTTTTAATCATATTTTTCAATATTATTATATTACGATCTGTAGCCTCGACTTAGCCAACGGACTTCGGTATATAAAAGTAAATCTCCATAATCCGAATTAAGGTTTTCTAGAAAATCTTTAAATTTTCTGTGTGTCAGAGAATTGTGCCCACCTCTTATTATATTTATTATTTTTACCCAAATTTTTCATACCCAACTCTTTGGAGAAAAGAGCTTGTTGGTGTATGACACAATGGAATGCTGGGCAATTTATTACATTTTTGTTTAAAATGCCCAAAAGTCCTTTATTTTTGCCTCTCATTACCTTTGCTCCATCCGAACATATTGAGGCTAATTTATTTTTGTCAGCAAATGCAAAAACATTAACAAAAATACATTTCTTCAATTCACAATCGATGTTGTAGCGTTGTATGTCAGCAGCTGCTACAATAGTCATAACAATGTTGTTGGTATTTTCTATGCAAAAGCTCTATACAACTCTTACGACAATTTTTCATATGTTTTTCTAATGTCGCAAGAAAGTTCAGTGTTGTCAATTGTTTACTTCAGCATATAAATAAAAAATTCAATCGATTTTGGCATAAAAAACGATAAAGTGGTAACACAGAAATTACAAACAAACAGCTGTTTGCAAAAACAAAAATAAAGTTTTATTAAAAACTGTTTATTTATTAGTTTAAAATGTGGATTAATGAAAATAATAGAATTTTAGATAAAAAGAAATTAATTTGGTTTATTTTGCTCGCTTAATTAGTTTAATATTATTTGATTTTTTTATCTTTTGACATTGTTTGTTTTGATTGTTTTTTTCATTGTGAACATAAAGTTATGACTTGCTGCAAAGATCTGTTCACAATCAATGTTACTAAACTTTAGTAGGTACAATATACAACTTGATTGTGAATTGAATTATTTTCTAATTTTTATCCCATTTTTGTAAAATTTATGTTCGATCTAATATACCAAAAAGAGACGTAAATGATAATAATTAGATAGAATAAAAATGTATAAAAAGAACACTTTTTAATACACTAACAAGATAATTTAAGGCAGAATTATTTTTGCTCTCAAAATTTAAAAGAAAAAGTGTTTGTATATTTCAGTAAATATATTATGTTTTTAGTGATCAGTTGTGTGAATAGTAACACATTGTGAAATTTTGTAATGATTTTATTTAAAATTTAATATATAACAAGTAAGAGTGCTATATTCGGCTGTGCCGAATCTTATATACCCTTCACCATAGTGTATTTTAAACATAATTGATCTTACAGTCTAGTTAATAAAAACATTAAAATTTTAAGCCGAATGTTTCGGCGGCGGCTTAAGCAACTAAATATAGTTCGGCGGCGGCTAAGCTAAGACTCGAAGCCGGTCGACCTCTGATTCATTGCTGGTAAACATTGACAAGACGTAGATTTTGTTTTTGTTTATCTTAAAAAAATTGTTTTAAAAAGCACTTGGAAAAAATTTGTGTTAGTTTTAAATTTCAAACTTACATTATTCGCATAAAAATTATTATACAATAACTCACAATCTACTCTCATATAATTGAAAACGTTTTAAAAAATTTTTTCTATTCATTAAGAAATATATTTGCAAAAGGGAAATTTTTTTTATTTTAACAAAAAATGCAAATCATATTTTTTTGCTGTGTATTTTTTGTATGTTTGGATTCCAAACATACAAAAAAATACACAGCTGAATAAAACCAAATATATCTACACACACACGTGTACATCTTTTTCTATATACAGTGTTTTTGTTGCTGTTTTAACAATTTTTTGATGAAATTTTCAGAGGTTGTCTCGGATTTTTGCTCATATCTCCGTATGTTTGGATTCCAAACATACAAAAAAATACACAGCTGAATAAAACCAAATATATCTACACACACACGTGTACATCTTTTTCTATATACAGTGTTTTTGTTGCTGTTTTAACAATTTTTTGATGAAATTTTCAGAGGTTGTCTCGGATTTTTGCTCATATCTCCGTTATTTACCGACCGATTTTGCTGATTTTAAATAGCGATCTTCTCGAAAGCATGTCTCATAGAATTATTGAAGATTCGGATCTCGCCGATATCTGGGGTCCTCTAAAAACTGATTTCAACAGACAGACAGACGGACATGGCTTAATCGACTCCGCTATCTATAAGGATCAAGAATATATATACTTTATAGGGTCGGAAAATTATATTATAGAAGTTACAAACGGAATGACAAACTTATATATACCCTTCTCACGAGGGTGAAGGGTATAAAAAATAAATTTAACATATAATAAACATAAGGATCAAGAATATATATACTTTATAGGGTCGGAAAATTATATTATAGAAGTTACAAACGGAATGACAAACTTATATATACCCTTCTCACGAGGGTGAAGGGTATAAAAAATAAATTTAATATATAATAAACATAAGTGAGAGATTAGTGAGTATAAACAATTTTAAATTATTCATAAAGTAAGAGAAATAAAGAAAATGTATTATAAAGTCACTTTTACTACATAAAATTAGATAAATTTCCAGTTTATTTATGGCAAAAGTTTATGGCAAAACTGGAAATTTTACCAATTTTACGCATTTTGTGCTATAGAAAAGTGACTTAAAACTGAAACGGAATCGACTCACTAAGTAAGTATTAAACAGGAGGAACAGTTTCTTACCAACGTGGTCACTTTTCTTCCTTTCAAATTGTCCAATATTAGATGTGTTTTATATATTTTTACCTACACGTTGTTACGTTATGGATACTATTTATGCAGGGTATCACTATCATTCAGTTGGGCTTGTGAGCAGTGGACAGACAGTTATCGCAAGTTTGTAACAGATTCGATCCCTGTGAACAATTTCTATCCAAATTGTAACCATAACGTTACAGCTTAAAGTTAATAAAATCTGAGTGAATGATTTATTTGTGCCAAATTTTAAGATTCTAACTGTAACAGTTACCAAGATAAACGAATTTTGTATTTAATTTATATGGTAGGTACCACGCCCACTAACGCTAGTCCTCCCACATTTTATCGTAAATAATCGTATTGACACTAAAATGGCCCAGACAAAATTTGAGAACTCTAACTGTTATATTATATCAATATAAACGAATTTTTGTATTTAAATAATATGGGAGGTATCGTTCAAAATTCGTGCAAAATTTTAAGATTAATACTGTAATAGTTTCTAAAATAAACGAATTTTTGTATATAAATTATATTATACGACCCCTAAAGCTAGTCCGCCCTTTTTATCCCAAATAATCATATTGAAACTAACTTGCCTCCGAAAAAATGTTAGGACTCTTACTGTTATATTATTTCAATATTAACAAATTTGTCTATTTAATTAATATGGGAGGTGCCGCTCCCCTCATGGGTAGTCCGCCAATTTATTACCCAACAAGTTTACACGGATGTTAAAGTTATTCGTGCAAAATTTTAAGGTTCTAACTGTAATAGTTTCCAAGATAAACGAATTTTTGTATTTAATTTATATGGGCTTAGCTATAGACAGTGTGTTTTCTATACACTTATTTGCGCTTAACACTAGCAATACGTTGTTGTTGTTCTTAACAGAATACAAGCAAGAGTAAAACAACACTTTCGTATTCATTGCTGGTAAACATTGACGAAACGTAGATTTTGTTTTTGGAAAATTATTTTATTTTAACAAATACACAGCTGAATAAAACCTAGTACATCTACACACACACGTGTACATCTTTTTCTATACACAGTGTTGTTGTTGCTTTTTTAACAATTTTTTGATGAAATTTTCAGAGGTTGTCTCGGATTTTGCTAATTTTAAATAGCGATCTTCTCGAAAGCATGTCTAATAGAATTATTGAAGATTCGGAACTCGCCGATATCTGGGGTCCTCTAAAAAATGATTTCAACAGACAGACAGACGGACATGGCTTAATCGACTCCGCTATCTATAAGGATCCAGAATATATATACTTTATAGGATTGGAAAATTATATTATAGAAATTACAAACGGAATAACAAACTTATATATACGCTTCTCACGTAGGTGAAGGGTATAATAATATTGTTTGTGAATAAGGGGGTAAATGTTCAGATGAATGTCAAAATTCTTCAAGTAAAATTTAAAGATTTAAGCTCTAATAGAGACATACGAATTTTTCTAATTTATATAGGGGCTCCAAGCCTTCATGGGTAGTCAGCCAATTTATTACCCAAAATATTTACACGGATGTTAATGTTAGTAAATGAATTTTTGTATTTAATTTAGCCCTTCCACATTTTATCCTAAATAATTATATTGACACTAAAGTGGTCCGATAAAATTTGAGGACTGTTATTGTTATATTATCTCAAGATAAACAAATGTTTGTATTTAATTAATATGGGAGGTACCGATCCCCTCATGGGTAGTTCGCTAATTTATTACCCAAAATATTTACATGGATGTTAAAGTTATTCGTGCAAAAATTTAAGATTCTAGCTGTAATAGTTTACAAAATAAACAAATTTTTGTATTTAATTTATATGGCCCACGCCCCCTAACGCTAGTGCGCCCACTTTTTATCCCATATAATCATATTGACACTAAATGAAAATGGGCAAAATCGGTTCACACCTGGAAATGTTATGAATAAAAATTTAAAACAACCTCGAAAAAATAAGCATTTTTACACATTATGATTTAATTTTCTCGAAAACTATGCAAGATAATTCCATGAAAATAACCACAAATTCGTTTCTGCACAAGAGCCTGATCTCTGCTGAAAATTACCAACAGCAGTCCACAATTTAATATACCTGCCATACAAAAGTACATATTCCCGGAAAATGGGTTTTTTTTAATAACTTCCGTCGCAATGTCGATATCTTCACAAAATTTTACAAGTTAAAATCTTATGTCAATAGAATTCATTCAGATGAAATTTTTTTTGGATGGGTCCATAATTGGACATAGCTCCCATACATGGTCCCTTCCCAAAAATCAGTTAAACGCATATAATTCATTACTAAATGAAGATGTGCATATAAAGTTTGGTACAAGTATTGCTTTCACATAAAGAAATATTACTATGAAATTTTTTTCTGATCGGTCCATAATTGGTCAAAATTCCCATACAAAGTCCGCTCCCGAAAATCACTTAAACGTATTGCTTTCACATAAAGAAATATTACTATGAAATTTTTTTCTGATCGGTCCATAATTGGTCAAAATTCCCATACAAAGTCCGCTCCCGAAAATCACTTAAACGCGCATAACTCATTACTTAATTAAGATATCCATATAAAATTTGGTAAAAGTATTGCTCTCACATAAATAAATATTACCATGAAATTTTATATATGCAAGAAAAATATTACTTTGAAATTTTTTTCCGATATGTCCATAATTGGTCATGGCTCCCATACAAGGGCACTCCCAAAAATCATTTAAACGTGCGTAACTTTATACTAAGAAATATTAATATTATATTAAGAAATCCATATAAAATTTGGTAAAACTATTTCTCATATGCACAAAAATATTACTCTAAAATTTTTTTCCGATCGGTCCTTAATTGGTCATAGCACCCATACAAGGTTCCCTCCCGAAAATCACTTAAACGCGCATAACTCATTACTAAACTAAGATATCCGTATAAAATTTGGTACAAGTACTTATTGCATAAATGCACAAAAATATTAATGAGTTTTTTTCCGATCAGTCCATAACTGGTCATAGCTCCCATACAAGGTCCCCTCCCGAAAATCACTTAAACGTACATAGCTTATTAAAAATATTTATATCCATACATTTAGCAAAAATATTGCTCTTATATACATACATAAATTACACTATAAAATTTGTTTACGATCGATCCAGAAAATCACTTAAATTCACAAAATTCAATACCGAATAATGATATAGATACAGCATTTTATACATAATTGGACATAGCTCCGATAAAAAGTTTTTTTACGAAAATCTCTTGAAAGCACATTACTCATTACCAAATAAAGCTATTGAAAGATTTTTTCACGATCAGTTTATTACATGAGTGCGGCCGGTCCCATACAAGGTTCCCTTCAGAAAATCACTTAATCACACATTACTTGTTACTAAATTACGATACAAAATTTGACTGAAATATAGATTTTATGTACAGAAATTTAGCTTAATGCTATACTCACAATTGGGACGAACGACGAATTTTTCGGATCGAATTTTCGTCGTCAGATATAGAACACACTAAAGTATATGAAAATACGCACAATGACGAAATTCGTCGTACGTAATGAACTGTGCGATAGGTTTATATATATTTCTTACGCAGACGAACGACGAATTAATTGGGGAAAATTGTTTTAAGACCAATTCTGGAAGCCCGAATTTTCTGAAATTTGGCGGTTGTGAGTACAGCTAATGACAATACAATATTATATTCGTAAATTCGAAGTTATGTTCGAAAAATTTTTTTATGGTCTTAAAATAATCTCAAAATTTTTTAAAATTCGAACTTAAGTTCGAAAAATTTTTAGAGCCATTAAAACCAGTTCTGGTGGCCCGAATTGTCTGAAATTTGGCAGTTTGGAGTACACTTGATGACACTACAATGCTATGTTGTACTATTTAAAATTAATTTCGAAAATTCGAAGTAATGTTTTAAAAAAATTTTGAAGCTGTTAAAATAATCTCAAAATAAATTTTAAAGTTGTTACATTTATCACAAAATCGTAGAGATTCACAAAAATATAATTTCTGTTCCTTTTGCTTACTTTTTCCAATTTCGAACAAAAAATTTTGAAACGAATTCGCAGTACGAATAATTTGATTGTGTTCCATTCGACGAATTTACGCAACAATTTTTTTTCGGCTAGTTCGTTGTGTGTATACCATAAAGAATATTTTACCATCGGTCTATAATTGATCATATCTCCCATACTAGGTCCAGCCCCTAAAAACTCTTTAATCTGCATTATCAATTTGTGTAGTCCAAAATTATATAAGTATTTTGAAAATCCGTTCTTTCACACATATGCATACATGCAAATTACTAAATATCGCTCAGCGCTATAAAAATGTAAAAAATGCGTTTGTAATGTTCAATAAATCTTGGAATTGTAATAGATTTAAATCGTGGGATTTTTCTATTTAAGACATGAGAAAACTCATTTCTACAAATACTTGATAAATTAGAAATGTATAAATATAAAAGTAGGGTATTTAAGATTCGGCCCAGCCGAATATAGCACTCTATTTTGTTATATATAGATTAAACTATGTTTTAGATATATTAAATTTTAAATTAACACAATTTATTACAAAATCTAAATTTCAAAATGTATCACACAACTGATCACAATGAAACAAATATATTTACTGAAATGTGCAAACACTTTTCTTCTGAATTTCCAGATCAAGAATGATTCTGCATTAAACTATCTTCTTAGTGTATTAAAAAGTGTCAGTTAATGAAATTTTTATTCTATTTTCTTATTATCATTTAATTTTACTTTTGGTATATTAAAACGCACTAAAATTATGAACAAAATTAGAAAGTAATGTATTTTGTTTTTGTAAATTTTTTAACTTAGCACTGAGAAACACAAAATTGAGCCTTTATAGTGACTATTTAGTTCATGTATCCAAAATTAAACTCAAATTTGCTGGCAGGGGTTATTGCCATAGATCCCAAGCAATGTAGGTTGTGGTAGTACATCGTGTAACTACTGGTTCTTACAGCCATACCCTGCCAGCAGTTTTGTAGTCGACTATGAGAAAAATTCACTTCTATTTTACTTTTACAGACTGACTATAAGCCAATTACAATGTAATGCAGATCTGTCCCGAAATTTTGTATTTGGCAACGTAAAGAACCGACTTTTAAATACTAACTACAAGCTAACTTTAATGTAATGCAGAAGTGCCTCAAAATTATCTGGAGAGAATTAATTGTATTTCAACATGTTTTCTCTTGTTTCTCTATTATTATGATTTTATTTGTTAACTTTAGTAGACTGACTATAAACGAACAACAATGTAATGCAGAAATGTTCCAAAATTTGGTATTTATTAAAGCAGAATGGAAATTTTTTGGAAATAAATCTGGCATTTCTAAACGGCTGATCCGATCGGGATAAAATTTGGCGTGAGCGTAGCCAAGGAGTATTCGAGTTTAATTTTTGAAGATGAACCCTGCAGATGCCCCAGGGACGGCGGCTCAAAGTAGGGTACCTACGACATGTATAATTTTTAAACTCGTGCCATTTTTTTGTATTTCACCCAAATACAAAGAAAAATATATTTTCTGAAAGCGCTCGACGAGATCTTGAAAAAAAACATGCTTGGACATACTTATCTCTTATAATATCCGAGTTATAGGCATTTAAAAATTTAGTGATACAAAATTTACCATACCTTGGTCCGCCTTTTTTTAAATACCGGGCGTAATTTTGGACTAAATGGACTCAATTGTTCTCTTGTTCTTCAGACAATAAAATTTCCAATAATATACAAAAAATTTCAGATCAATATCATTTACAGATCCAAAAATATACGTTTTTTAATTTAAAAATTCAACAAATTTTAGATTTTTGCCGTTTTTTTGCCCAAAATGTGTCTTAACTCTTTTTTTAATAAAATAAAATTTTCTTTAAAAACATATAACAATTTTATAGTTTTCTAAAAGGTATCTTTACGCAAAATGTGTCTTAACTCTTTTATTAATAAAATAACATTTTCTTTAAAAACATATAACAATTTTATAGTTTTCTAAAAGGTATCTTTACGCAGAACGCCTTGGCGTAAAAAACTTGTCCTATTTTTTGAAAATGTTGCCACTGCGTCCTTCCGAATATGACTTATTTTTTATCAAAACTTCAACTTTGGGCGACATGTTCTAAAATCCCAAAGCTGGGATCAGAAAACTGAAAGCAGTTTGGGAAACCTCAATATGTTTTCTATTTACTCCAAAAGTATTTTCCCAGTCCTGAAAGAAATGTGGACCATATGGGCAAAAATGTAAAAAATCCCATTTTTGGGATTTTCATTCCTATTTTTGGGAATTGCGGGATGCCCTTTGACCTTTTCATTTTTTTTGCATTTTCTTATTTGAAATGACAAATTTAACAAGCGTTGAAGATTTCATTGAGTTTTGTTCATAAATAAAGATTTTGTCATATATTACATATTTGTTAAATTTCTAAAACTATGATTCATATCAAAATTTTAATAGGGTCGCAGATAGCTACAACAATTTAGTCCATATTTATCCTTTAATATCTTTTTTTAGTTAGATATGGAAATTCTCGACCCTTTACAAAAAATTTCAAGCCAATATCTCAATTACATTCAAAAGTATGTTCATTTAAACCTGTGTCCTTTAATTTCATATTTTTTATATTTTAGTATTAAATATGACAGAACATGTTTAAATCTTATATTCTTACAATTGAAAGGTCCTATTATGCTTAAATTTTCAGAAATTTATAACTATTTTTCACCTACATTTTTTCGACAGATCATTTCGTTCGTGTAGGTAAAAATATACAGGTAATGATAATTTCGATTCATTCACTAATAAGAAATATCAATGACTGAATTACACATATTCGATGTCTGTAAAAAAATATATATTTAAGGTTAAATTAAGCAGTTATTTAACTTTATCGTTTCTAAGCCATCAAGGCTAGTATTAAACATGGTTTGGCAGGTTTTTGTCCACATACGAGTGTATTAAACACAATTATGAACTTAAAAGCCCTATTCGGCGGGTTCAGTTGTATGGGGGCTAGATTAAATATTGGGCCGATGTAAACCATTTCCAACAGGCTTCGTCTCTGGTACAATAGAATATCGAGTGCCAAATTTTAATGAATTATCTTCAAAATTGCGACCTGTAGTTTGATTACAAGTTTTAAAAGGTGGATGGAAATCAAAAGAAATTTTGATTAAAATTTTGTAGTTGGATGGAAACTACTACGGAAATCTCAACTTCCAACCTATGGATGCCGTACATATTGCAACTATTCTTCCTAATGCATCACCAAAACGACTTAAGCGAATTGTGGAAAGTATACCAACTCCAACATCACAATCAAATTTCACTGAAGAGTCGAAATAAGTACCAAATATTAAGGAAATCTCTGCATGTAAAAGGACACAATATATTACCATCATACAAGGCGATCCAGGAAAAGAAACAAACTATCCTACCATCACCTATTGCTGTTAATGATGTGGAATCTTGTATTGATATATCATCATTGCTCGAAAACACAGCATCAAGAATTGTGTCAGACTTTATGTCATCATTAGTGCCATTACGAATTCGTTCATATTCCCTTAATCCATCATCGTCCAGCATCGGAAATTCATTTGAAGATATATGGATCAATACAACTTCGGGTTCAAAAAATTTTTGTAGACCCATTGGATTAGAATATATAAAGGAGTCAAAGAAAACAACAAAAGATTTAGTGGAATATTTAAAAGATGAAATAAATGGGCTCCAGTGCATTTGCATAAAAATAAAGGAATTCTCTATTAACGTATCATATCAGCTAAGCTTAACAATGATTGATGGAAAGGTCAGCAATGCCAAAACAGAAACTGGAGATGCTCAATATGTAATGAGAAAAAGTCGCAATTCTCAAATATAAACAAAAGCAGAAGTATTAATGAAGAAGTCCTGTCTTTGGGAATTTCACCATTTCATGCCAGAATACGGTTTTTGGATTACTTTTTACACATAGCATACGACCTCAAATATAGAAGTGTGCCAGATAATCTTACTAAATCAACAAAAAATAATGAAGAATTGAAAGAACTGAGAGCTGCGAAAAAAAGCAGAATCCAAGAAGAATTTAAAGTTCAGATGGGATTAAACATCGACAAACCACTTCCAAGTTGCGGTAGTACAAATGACGGTAATACGGCGAGAAGGTTTTTTCGTGACTTTGAAATTACTTCAAAAATAATTGGAATCGACAAGGAGTTGCTTCAAAGAGTTAACACTATTTTAATGGCACTGAATAGTAAACATAAAATTAATGGAAATCGATTTGGGGAATATACATCTGAAATTTC
>NC_060949.1:11582052-11583276 GCF_022045245.1 Lucilia cuprina | reverse complement strand
CGCAGCGAGTGGTAACGGTCACAGAGTCGGCATTGGTGCACTGTTGGGTCTCTAGGTGATTGATCTCGCATGCTGTAAGGAGAAAACGTATTAGTAATGTTGATTTAAAAAGTAATGGGAATGGAAATGGAAAAAGCGATTATTATAGAATATAGGAATGTGGGATAAACAATGTTAGTAAGTAATTAGTCGCTAGTTGGAACGTTATTATATGGCAGATAGCATAATTTAGTGATGGGACGAGTGATGATGCCGCCTTTTGTACGAACATCAACTACTCGAACATAATTATCGCAACCGCTGTGTATTTTTTCTATTCTGCCTAAACGCCATTCACATGGTGGTAGAAGATCGTCAATTACCACTACAAAATCTCCTATTTTTAAATTAGGTGTGGAAAACTTCCATTTATATCTCTTATGGAGTGACTTTAAATATTCTTGTTTCCATTCGATTGCAAGTTTTTGGTTAATTGCTTTTAGTTTTTCCCATCGATTTATTAGGGAAAGATTTTGATAGTTTGGATCCGGTAGGGCCATAATTGGACCGCCACGGAGAAAGTGTCCTGGGGTCAACGCGGTAAGATCAGTTGGGTCTTCAGAGAGAGCGGATATGGGCCTAGAATTCAATACACCTTCAATACGAGCTAATACCGTGGTAAACTCTTCAAATGTGAACCGATGGGCTCCTGCCACCCGCTTTAAATGGAATTTAAAGCTTTTGACCGCCGCTTCCCAAAGTCCTCCCATGTGGGGAGCCTGGGGGGAATGAAAGACCACTCAAACCCATGAGTTATGTATTTTTGAGCAATGTCTTGAGAAACGGAGTTTATAAAAGTAGTAAATTCCTTGCGTAAAGCTCGATTCGAACCAACAAAATTTCTACCATTGTCAGAGACTAGTTTGTGTGGAAGACCACGGCGACCAACAAATCGGGCGAATGTTGCTTGGAACGCAGCTGCAGAAAGGCTGGAACAGGGCTCTAAATGGACCGCTTTTGTAGCAAAACATACAAATACGCATGCATATCCTTTGATGATAGATGATCTTCGTAAATTGGAACTTTTAAGCTCAAACGGACCGGCAAAATCTACTCCGGTTATGTTGAATGGGAAGGACAGGGTACAGCGGTCGGTAGGCAAAGCCGCCATAATTTGAGAGCATGGTTGTTTCTTATGAATTATGCAAGTTTTGCAATATCTTATGAGTTTTTTAACTTTGAGTT
>NC_060949.1:11558328-11581952 GCF_022045245.1 Lucilia cuprina | reverse complement strand
CTCTTTTTCCCCACACGCTACAACTAAACTTTATAATTTCTCATTCCTTGAGAAATTATAAAGTCCTTTACATCTATTAATCCTTTCCGAGGATTAATATATTCAAAGGGCATCCCGCAATTCCCAAAAATAGGAATGAAAATCCCAAAAATGGGATTTTGTACATTTTTGCCCATAGGGTCCACATTTCTTTCAGGGCTGGGAAAATACTTTTGGAGTAAATAGAAAACATATTGAGGTTTCCAAAACTGCTTTCAGTTTTCTGATCCCAGCTTTGGGATTTTAGAACATGTCGCCCAAAGTTGAAGTTTTGATAAAAAATAGGTCATATTCGGAAGGACGCAGTGGCAACATTTTCAAAAAAATTTTAAAAATTTTATAGAAAACTATAAAATTGTTATATGTTCTTAAAGAAAATTTTATTTTATTAATAAAAGAGTTAAGACACATTTTGGGCAAAAAAAAACGGCAAAAATCTAAAGTTTGTTGAATTTTTAAATTAAAAAACGTATATTTTTGGATCTGTAAATGATATTGATCTGAAATTTTTTGTATATTATTGGAAATTTTATTGTCTAACGAACAAGAAAATATAAAAATCTTTGTATTTGGGTGAAAAACAAAAAAATGGCACGAGTTTAAAAATTTTACATGTCTTAGGGGGGCATCTGCAGGGTTCATCTTCAAAACATAAACTCGAATACTCCTTGGCTGCCCCACTGTGCGACTTTTAAAGACTAGCTACAAGCTAACTATCATATAATGCGGGAGTACCCCAAAATTATCTGAGAGCATTTTGTTTCGACATGTTTTCTCATGTTTCTTTTTTATTTGGAATTTTGTTTTACATTTTTGTCATCTTCTTGTATACGTTGTGGAATTAGAGTCAGTAAATTTTAAAAATTAATTATAAAATGTTAAATATTTCAAATTCCTATATTCTAAATTTAGCTGATTAATACTGTAAATATAATACATTAACAGTTAACATTACACATAACATTTTAAAATTTATTTTAGATTTGGATCAATGGGAATCATGGAAATAATGAACAAATCATTCATAATTTTATGGATACCGGTGTTATTATTAGTTCCCCTGCAGAAAACTGATGATAATTTTAACGACCTAATATCATAACTTGTATTAAAGCGAAATGTAATAATTGATAACTAGTAGTTAAATTTTAAATATATTTGATTAAGGCCCGTTAACAATAAAAAACTTAACCTAAAGTTAGCTCTAACATAAATATTTAACAAAAGATTAAAAAATAATCGTTAACACAATGTCATTGTTAGCAATAACCATAAGGTTAATTTAATCGAAAAATTGCTTCTAGTTAATTTTTAACTGCCACAATTTAAAAATATTATTTATAAATTATTTGCAATAATGTCACATCATATAAATAGTTCCAGTCATTTATTTAACATATATAATAGAAATAATAGATCTGCATCAAAAAAATATGTCCAAAAGGTCTATTTTAATCATTTTTATATCGCGGATGATCAGTTTAAAAAAAGATACAGACTTTCTAAGGAGGCCGTTCGTTATGTTGGCCAACTGATATCAAGAGATGTACAATCAGATTCAACAAGGTATAGTCTATCGTATATTTTCATGTGTATGTAAATATTTATGTTGACCACTGATGTTTCTTTAGAAATCGAGCTTTGAGTGTTAATGAAATGTTGTTGTTGACTCTTCGATATTACACATCAGGAAATTTTCTAATAACTGTCGCTGATTATTGTGGAGTAAGTGTTATGACAGCAAGTAGAACTGTGAAAAGGGTATCATAAGCATTGGCAAAACTGTATCCAAAATTTATAAAAATGCCAAAAGTAACAGAACTTAAATCAAATGCAAATGCTTTTTACAATATTGCAAAATTTCCAAAAGTTCTCGGAAGTATAGATTGTACTCACATACGTATTCAGTCTCCCGGTGGAAATAATGCGGAATTGTATCGAAATAGAAAGGGGTATTTTTCCTTTAATGTACAAGTAGGTAAAGATATCTTATGGCATCCTATCTATTTATCAAAATATTTTTTTTAGGCTATTTGCAACGCACATTTAGAAATTATGGATATTGTATGTAGGTGGCCAGGGTCAGCTCATGATAGCAATATATTTAATAATAGCAAAATAAAGGCAAAACTCGAAAATGGAGAATTTCAAGATTATTATTTGTTAGGTGATAGTGGATATGGCATTAAACCTTATTTAATGACTCCATTGACTAATCCCGTAACACATGCAGAAATATTGTACAACGAGTCACAAATACGAACACGAAATACTATCGAACGATGTTTTGGCGTATTGAAAAGGCGATTTCCTATATTAAGTTTAGGTATGCGTGTATCACAATCAATGGCAATAATTGTTGCATGTGCAGTGCTACACAATATAGCTATCAAATATAAAGTGGAAGAACCCTCGGGAGAGGTTAGTTTAAATTCGGAAACTACAGATGATCAAAGTTCTACAAATACAGAAAAATTTTCAACAAATATAGCACAATCCCATGTTAGAAGTCATCTAATTAATAAGTACCTTGCAATGATGTAAGCTGGAAAAATTGCGAACTAAATCATATTCGAACTGTTTTAAATCTTATGCAGAAATCAAAATAAAATGTTTGTCTTTAAATACAGAAGTAGATTGTATTTATTATTTGCTCTCATTATACCCTACACCACTATAGTGGGGAGGGTATTATAAATTTGTGCTGATGTTTGTAACATACAAAAATATTGGTCCAATACCCACCTTAAAGTATACCGATCGATTCAGAATCATTTTTTGAGTCGATTAAGACATGTCCGTCCGTCTGTCCGGCTGGCTGCTTGTCCACGTAAACCTTGTGCGCAAGGTACAGGCCGCAATTTTCAAGATAATTTGATGAAATTTGGACCAAGCATATTTTTTGGCACAGGGACGAAGCCTATTGAAAATGGTTGAAATCGGCCCATTATTTCACCTTGCCCCCATACAACCTCCCGATTTGAACTTTTTATGCCATAATTACGTCAAATATTATTTTATCTCTCTAAAAGTTGACACAAATAAGTCTTATATAAGTATAAATGACACTGCAGATTTTCGTAAGGATCGGCCCTTATTTGACCCTAGCCCCCATACAAACCCCCTTTCAAAAAATGTCTTAAACGTCTAACTCAACAAAATTAACTGTTATTTAAAAATATATCCTTTTCCCAAATTTAACGAGGATCGGCCCATATATGACCTATATAAAGACTCATTTAGACATTTTTGCTTAATATTTGCTTAAATATTTTGGAATTATGGTAATATTCAATATAAAAGATTCTTTATAAAAAAAATTAAATATAGTCATGGTGTAGGGTATTATATGGTCGGCCATGCCCGACTATACTTTCCTACTTGTTTTCGAATAAAATTAATTGTGCTTTTGTGACCTTACAGTTGTTTTCCTTATCGTTAGTGCTTAGTCCGCCGCAGGTAAGATATAGTTCTTTCTTTTGGGATGACTTAAAACCTTTGTCTTTTTTTTCATATTTTCGTACTTTTCATGTAGCATCTTTGATGTACGATGAGTATCACATTGAACACAAAATTCCTCTTTTATTTTCTGCCATGTTTCTCTTTTCTGCTTCCAAGATACAGCGTCCGGTTTTTTAGACTCGACTATATCTTTATATTTCTCTACTAAAGATACTAGATTTGGCAACTATGAAAAATAACGTTCAATTAGTTTTAAGTACAATATATTTGAATTTGCTTACCGAATCCTTTTTCCTTTTTGACTCATAGTTTTTAAAATGATTAAAATAAATTAAAATTTTATAATTGTTTGACTTTTAATTTTTAAATAATATTCACAATTTATATACATTTGCTTAAATAACATTTGCTTAATGTTAATGATATTTTTTAACTTTCTGTTAAAGATTCTTGTTGAATTAACTGGAAGATAGATAACTTTTTGTTTAATTTAACTAAACTATACTTTATGTTAACGGGCATAAAATGTAATTAATTAGTACAGTAGGGAGTACAAAAGAAAACTATTACTTGACTTTTCAGCAACTAACTTTAAGTTAGTTAATAAAGAGTTACCTTTAAGCTAATTTTTTAGTAACTAACTTTAAGCTAGTTGAAAAGTCATGCAGAGTCGTACAATTGACTACTGCGTAGGACATCGCCATGTTAAAATAGTCAGTTGGCTCCATTAAAAATAATCCAAGAATCCACCATAACTAGTTGATGAAAAAGTCGACTTTTAATGCATTTAAAGTTAGTTGAATTGCTGGCAGGGTAGTTAAAACATCTTTGTATAATAAAAAACACTAACACAATCAATCAAATAAACATATATACAGTGAATCAATTAAGTAATTTGCCTATGTAAAAATTTATAAATTTTAAGAAAAAACTTCATCTGAACAAAAACTACATTACGGAAATTTCATCTATTTGGGGAGTATTGTGTAAATTTTATTTAGAATTGTATAATATTGATTCTTATTCAATAAATCTAACACCAAGTACCATCCTAGCCACTCTAAGTATGGGGACATCACCATATACCACTATAGAACTATTAAATGCTAAAATCTTGACTTTCAACCTCATATTTCAAATTCTTTATTTTATGAATAAGATACAGTAGGCGTATTTGGATCTGGATAGTTATTCTTGATTTAGGTTCTTAATATATAAAAGTGTATGTATTAGGTGAACCTAAGGTCTGTTTAGAGGTCTAAATTTAAACATAGTGTTCATCCTAGTTCGTATATAGATCTTGAAAAAGATAAATCAGGAGTCCAATAGTTTTCCTGGGATACAAGTCGCCTTTGGCAGTTAAAGATTTTGAAAGAGCACTCAGTGCGTTTTTTCTAATAATTCTTTGGATTATTTCATCTATTACTCTATTTTATATTTATACCCTACACCACTATAGTGGGGAGGGTATTATACGTTTGTGCTGATGTTTGTAACATACAAAAATATTGGTCCAATACCCACCTTAAAGTATACCGATCAATACCACAGATGGCCAGTTCAAACGTTGAATCATGTTTTACAACCATGAACTTCTGGTTCACTGCATCAGGGATTTCAAGCGATAAACAAAAAACAGCAACAGTCTTGGCAACTTTAGATCCAAGCGTCATATCACAATTGTCAGAAGTCATTGCGGAAATGCCTCAAAACGAGCGATATGATTACATCCGCAAGAAAATAATATATCATTTCGCAGACAGTGAGCAGCGCAGACTAAATCGGCTCCTGTCCGAGTTGCCTCTCGGCGACAAAAAGCCATCGGAACTCTATTACGAAATGAAACGCGTGGCTGGATCTACTCTGGGAGATGCCGCTCTCAAAAGTTTATGGATAAAACGGCTTTCAGACGTCGTGCAACCCGCTGTCGCCGCATCGAGCGGACCCGCAGCTGAATTTACAAGAATCGCAGATTCTATAGTGGATGCCGTGTCAGATAAGCAAATTATCGTAATTTCAAAACATGAAGCTAGCGAAATCGACGAATTGCGTGCTGCGGTACATAACCTCACAAAACAATTCGAAAAATTTACAACTCGCTCACGTTCTCGCAGTCGTCATCAGTCTCGTAATCGTTCACGTGTTCGTACTCGTTATCTGTCACCTAATAAAGTAGTGGGTGATGGGTGAGCTGAGTTCGACGCGCTTACAAAAGCTGGAATTTGCCAACCGTCCAGCAGTAACTGGTCCAGTCCGTTACACATGGTGCAAAAGCCCAATGGCTCTTGGAGACCATGTGGCGATTACCGAGCATTGAATGCGCAAACCATCCGTGACCGATACCCGCTCCCATATTTGTCGGATTTTACCAGTAACCTTAATGGTAAGAAAATTTTTTCAAAAATAGACCTCCCGAAAGCATTCCATCAGTCCCGGTCCATCCTGAAGATGTCGCCAAAACAGCTATAACAACACCTTTCGGCCTCTACGAGTTCAAATTCATGACATTTGGACTATGCAACGCGGCGCAGACCTTTCAAAGACTCATTAACGAGGTGCTGCGAGGTTTGGATTTCGCTTTCGCATACATCGACGACATCTGTGTAGCGTCAACATCAGCCGAACGACACCGAAAAGACCTAATCGAAGTTTTTAAAAGATTGCGAGCGAACAACTTAGCCATAAACGTTGACAAATGCGAGTTTGGTAAAACGGAAATTAAATTTCTAATTAATTAAATTTGTTACCGGAGACGGTATACGACCACTTCCCGAGCGAGTTGAGGCGATAAACAACTTTCCAAAACCTAAGCTGGCTAAGGAATTAAAACGATTTATTGCAACGCTTAATTTTTACAAACGGCTCTTGCCAAACGCAACTAGAAATCAGGCAAAACTTCAAGCACTGATAAAAGAAAATGTTAAGAATGATTGCACGGAGCTGGAATGGACACCTGAAACGGAGACTGCCTTCATTAAATGCAAAGACGAATTAAGCAACGCTATTAGCACACCCAGCAAAAAATGCTGACTTGTCACTGTTTGTCGATGCATCGGACATGGCAGTCGGCGCAGCCCTTCATCAGTGTGTGGATGGTGCACTTCAGCCTCTAGGATTTTATTCGAAAAAATTGACAAACTCAAAGCAAAAATTTAGCACTTACGACCGTGAGTTAACTGCGATGTATCAAGGTATATGCCATTTTCGATACATGCTGGAAGGAAGAAAGTGTTACATCGTAACTGATCATCGCCCATTAGTCTACGCTTTTTTTCAAAAACCTGAAAAAGCATCGCCACGCAGGGCTCGACAATTAGACTTCATCGGACAATTCACGACAGATATTCGTTACATCCCGGGTGAACAAAATGCAACAGCGGATTTTCTATCTCGCATTCAGTTACTAAATCAAACCGTCGACTACTCGAAAATCGCCGCAGTGCAGAGAGATGATGAGGAGCTAAAAAATTTGCAATCAGGTAGAACCACTAACTCACTCAAATTATCATCTTTTGCAATTTCAGGCTCAGAGCATAATTTGGTTTGTGATACTTCGACAAATAACGTCCGCCCTTTCATTCCAAAATCATTCCGTGATCAGATTTTATCTATCGTTCACGGTCTATCTCACCCTGGCACCCGAGCGACGTAAAATTATTAACTACCCGTTTTGTCTATCCAGCGATGCGTAAAGATACGGCAAAATTTGTTCGCAGCTGCATCGCATGCCAACGCTCAAAGGTACAGCGCCATACGAAGTCTATGACGTCAAAGTACGAACCGCCAAAGGAACGTTTTTCAAACATAAATGTTGATATTGTAGGCCCATTTTGCTGTGCGGCGGCCAACGATATTGTTTGACGATTATCGACCGTTTTACGAGATGGCCTGAGGCTGTGCCTATGCCTGATATGGCAGCCGAAACAGTCGCGAAAGCAATCTTGCATAACTGGATTGCCAGGTTTGGTGTTCCCGAAAAAATTACATCCGATCGGGGAAGACAGTTTGAATCACATGTTTTTGCTGAGTTAACAACTTTAATTGGTGCTTCACATCTCCGTACGACGCCGTATCATCCTGAGTCAAATGGTATAATAGAGAGGTGGCACCGTGTGTTTAAGGCCGCAATCCTGTGCAGCGATCCAGCAAAATGGGTTCATAGTCTTCCATCTATTTTACTTGGTCTACGCGTTGTGTTTAAGCCTGATATTAATGCCTCTCCCTCTCGTAGCATAGTCGCGACTATCGTTTTGTTTCGTGTTCGTATATTACTGCTTGCATGGCTTCAATATTGTTGACCTCGAATAATGAAAAATGTTAGGGTACTATAAATACTAGCATACACAAAACTTTTTTTAAAATACAGAAACAAAACATATATATAATATAAAATATAAATATATATATATATATATATATATAATATATATATATATATATATATATATATATTATATATATATATATATATATATATATATATATATATATATATATATATATATAATATATATAATATTTATATATATATATATATATATATATATATATATATATTTATATATATATATATATATATATATATATATATATATTATATATATATATATATATATATATATATATATAAATATATAATATATATAATATATATATACAGTATTGTTCGAAACCTAAGCAACTTTTTTTGGCATTGCTATAATTTCTATTTTAATTGATTTATTCAAAATTATATAATTGATAATAATAGCATTATGTGTCTACATTATAATAACAACAACAAAAGTTGAATTTCATTTCGCTGTGAGTTACAAGAAAATAATAACTAAATTAACTCCATAAATAGCTGTTCGAAACTTAAGCAACTTTTTTGATGTTCTTATGACAATCGTTGGTCCTTTTGAGTTCCAAACACTTTTATGGAACAGATTAGTTACTAGTGTAGTTCGTAATTAATCCCAAGCCATTCGAAAGCTGCAATGTTTTCTAAAACTGCGAGTTTCGAACCAGCATTTCGGAATGACGAACAGCATCTCTAAGGGACTTGAGTCGGGAGATATTGATGGACAATCAAATAATTTAGGTCGCATTACTCGATAACTACTCTTAGATCAACTTTTCCAAAGATCTTGGTTCATTATCATGCTGAAAATCGCAATAAAGTAAGTTGTTCTCTTCGTTGTTCCCAATCATATAATTCATTTTGTTGGCGAAAAACGTCCCAAGAAGAAAAACAATCCAACTGTGTTTGTGTTTCAATATCAGGACTAACCTTTCTCTTCAAAAATCATGGCCACACCCTTAAATTTTTGCTCTCCATTCATTATTGGGCCTTCACTAAAAGGATATGTTATAATATTTCCTTCAGCCTTTGAGCCTCACATACTTTGCCTGAATTTAAGAAGGAAAATGTGGACCCGTTTATAAATAAAACTGTTTTTTTTTTAGTCTTGCGTAATCTATTTCAATATTCTATCCAAAATTGTACAGAATTTGTAAAAAAATCGAATTACTTTAAGTAAACTCTGTGCCATGTCACTGCGGGATTCATATGCGGTTACATGATCGTACATTAAAGGCTAAAAAAAACATGGAGGTCAAACAATTAAGGTTGTGGGCAAGATTTTTGGTGAGTAGAAAAAGTCCTGATGTTGAAATGGAAATAAAATTCGATTGTTTTACTTTCTGGGACATTTTTGGCCAACAAAATGAACCATAGGATTAAGTACATTGAACAGAACAACTTACTTTATTGCGATTTTCAGATTGATAATGAACCAAAACCTTTGGCAAAGTTAATCTAAGAGTAGTTATCGAGTAATGGGACCCAAACTCTTTGATTGTCCATCAAAATCTCCCGACTCAAGTCCCTTAGAGATGCTGTTTGGCATTCTGAAGCGCTGGGTCGAAACTCGCAGTTTTGGAAAACATTGCAGCTTTCGAATGGCTTAAAATCCGCTTGGGATTAATTACGAACTACACTAGTAACTAATCTGTTCCATAAAGGGGTTTGGAACTCAAAAGGACCAAAGATTTTCATAAGAACATCAAAAAGTTTCGAACAGCTATTTATGGAGTTAATTCAGTTATTATTTTCTTGTAACTCCCAGCAAAATGGAATTAAACTTTTATTGTTGTTAGTGTAATGTAGACACATAATATTATTATCAATTATATAATTTTGAATAAATCAATTAAAATAGAAATTATAGTACTTTGTATACAATACCAAAAAAAGTTACTTAGGTTTCGAACAATACTGAATATATAATATATATATTATATTATATATATATACATATATATAATATATATAAATATTATATATATATATAATATATATATATATAATATATAATATATTATATATATATATATATATATATAATATATATATATATATATATATATATATATATTATATAATATATATATATATATATATATATATATAATATTGTGCACATCTGAGAACAAAACCTTTTAAAATGATATATTATTGCCTCATATCGGATGTATACTGTAGGAATAAAAGGGGTCACAAAATATAGCCTTGCCTATTAATTATATAGATGTTAGTGAGTTGCGGTGTAATATATTGTATGTAAAAACATTTTATATTTGTCTTTAAGCTGTAATATGCAATAGCTTGTATGGGTAAACATACATGGATCAGAACCGTATTTTAAATATGCGTATTTTTAAATATGAGGTAAATGCCTATTTATTTAAAAATTCAAAAATAAAAATATAAAAGCATTTACTAATATTTAAACTCTGTATATAGTAATCTACTATATACCTTTAACCCCTATATTCACAAACAAAATTTTTATTTCAGGTTTATAAAACAAAATTTCCATACAAAATCTATTTTATAAACCGTTTATAAAATAAAAATTTTGTTTGTGAATAAGGGGTTAACAATTCAATAAACTAAAAACGTACAGATAAAAGGAACGAATTTTATTGTGTTATCGCAAAATGATATGAAGTTTTTGAATTTGTGTGAATTTTAAATTTATAAATATCAATATTTTTGACAAATTTAACTGCAAAAGAAATAAAGCAAAAATACGCTACATGTTTTGATGCAATTACGTCTTATTATGACAACGACTGAAACGACAATTATGAAATTTGAAACACACACTTCTTGGATAGCATTAATAGGCATTTTTTGAAACATTAATCAGAAAGGGGAAAATTAGAACACACTTTTCCTCTGCGTCAATGAATATTGTTTATTCTAAGGCTCTTTACACGAGCACACAAGTAATATGATCTGTCAAAATTTTGTGTAGAATGATGCGGATGTGATCGTCTAAACACGATATGTAATGTAAACCTTACTACATTGAGTAAAATACTGATGGAAAATTTGACATTCGTATTGCTCTCTTTGTCGTATTAGATCAGGGATGTATTTTCATGTAAGCTCAAAAAAGTGAAAAAGCTGTTTCCATCTCACGTTATTATACAATAGTGTAAACACACATGGTACATTTGTATTGGCTATGCGAAATAACGGTTCTCACCAAATTAAAGTTCCGCCTTTTTTTTGACCAATATAAACCTATGTGCCAAAGTTAATCATGATATCTTCAAAATTGTGACCAGTGTTTGCCACTTTGGTTATTATTAACCAAAATTGTTTATTTTGCATGTGTACATGTGAATTATTTTTTTGTTTTGGTTATTTTTTGCAAACAATTGAAATAAATGCTGTTTGTTTTTTTCCAAAAATAGAATTAAAAAACTTTTTTTATCTCAAGTTTTAAATCAATTATGTAAATATACATATCGTCCTGTTTTGAATTTTGGTAATATGTTAATTTTTTTTACTATTCGAAATTTTTTTATTACTGCAATTTGTACATCTACTGGTTATACTTATGTGCACAAAGGTATTTTTCGATATCTTAATTGATTAGGATTTAGCAAAAGTACCTATGAGTTTTCCACATATTAAATGATTGATTAAAATCATAACAACACCGTAATATTATTTTTATTTACACTAGTCAATCTAACACCGTGCATCCATGAACTTAAAATCACTTTTTGGGGTCGATTCAAACTAGTCCGTCCTTCCTTTAATATTTCTATTGAAACTTTTTGTGTAAAGAACTCGCGATATGAAAAAAATGTCCTCCAAATTAAATTTAAAGTATAATTGCAACTTCTTTACCTATTTGAAATTTTGCATAAACAAATACTGTGCTAATTTGTCGAAATTCTAAGATAAATGATTTAATAAGAATAAATAAAGTATTTTCTGCTAATTGATGTAAGAATAGTATCATAATATCTTTAAAGTATTAATCTCTGCCGTTTATCCAGCAGCCGGTGGCGTATTATTGTCAGCCGCAGCAACTTTGGCTGAAGAGAAATTCCCAAAATCTGCAGCGAGCGCAACATCATGACCAGCCACAAAGCCAGTTACCATACGTCCAACCGCCAGCTCACGTTTATAATCAGCAGCAGCTGCAGCAAGATCCACAGGCCAATTTTCAACGTTAAGTGCGTCGAGTAGGAACATGAGGTTCAAATGAAAATACTAAACCGCCGACAGCTGCCGCAAGAAACCTTGGACGTTTTTTATAACGAGGGCATCAAGCTCCAAAACCAGCAACCGCACTCATATGCGGAGAAGCAGTTAGTGGGGATAATGCGAGGTAATTTGAAAAAATCATTTGCTCAGATGATATTTTCAATCCGCCTTAAAACATTGTCCAATTTTTTCGGGAAGTAAGGCGATCAGAAAATTTAATAGCCAACCAAAGCTAATGTCACACATCGAGTAAATGAACTGGTTTGTGAGGAGGAATATTTGTCGCTGATAGATTTGGAGGTTGATGATATACGGACCACAAGTCAATACACCTGCTGGAATTGCAAAGTCGTCGGTCATAGTTTTGTCGACTGTACTGAGCCCATTACTTGGCAGTTTTGCTTCCTGTATGGTAAGGAGGTATAGGCCCAGTACAGTGTAGGGAAAAATAACAAATACATCAACAGCAATTTAAGATCTTACTGAATCCGAATAGGTCGGGGTTTGAGTACAAATCTGATCCTCGGCTTGTTTATATAAATTTAGTTTTTTTAATTCTGTTTTTTTTCCTTATACAAAAAAGTATTTCCTGTTGAACAAACTGTTAGCTATATACGACAATTTTTTATTTTATTTGATGAAATTTTTAATTAGAAATATACATATTTTTGTCTGTTATTATACCCTACAACACTATAGTGGGGAGGGTATTATACGTTTGTGCTGATGTTTGTAACATACAAAAATATTGGTCCAATACCCACCTTAAAGTATACCGATCGATTCAGAATCATTTTTTGAGTCGATTAAGACATGCCGTCCGTCCGACCGTCTGGCTGGCTGTCCATGTAAACCTTGTGCGCAAGGTACAGGCCGCAATTTTCAAGATAATTTGATGAAATTTGGACCAAGCATGTTTTTTGGCACAGGGACCTATTGAAAATGGTTGAAATCGGTCCATTATTTCACCTAGCCCCCATACAACCGTACCTCCCGATTTGAGCTTTTTATGGCATAATTACGTCAAATATTCTGCTATCTCTTTAAAAATTGGCACAAATAAGTTTTATATAAGTGTAAATGACACTGCAGATTTTCGTAAGGATCGGCCTATATTTTACCCTAGCCCCCATACAAACCCCCCTTCAAAAAATGACTTAAACGTCTAAAATTGACTTGTAACCATTTGTATCGCAATGAAACTCAACAAAACTAACTGTTATTTAGAAATATATCCTTTTCCCAAATTTACCGAGGATCGGCCCAATTTGACCTATATAAAGCCTCATTTAGAAATTTTATTTTTTTAACAATAAATTGCTTACATATTTTGGAAAAATATTCAACATAAAAGTTTCTTTATAAAAAGTAAAAATTTTAAAAATATACTCATGGTGTAGGGTATTATATGGTCGGCCATGCCCGACTATACTTTTCTACTTGTTTTTATTTTGTTTATGTTAGTTTATTAGTATCTAATTACAGATATGTAATTTGGCTCGTTGGCCTATTTGATTAGGGTTCCACCAGAAGAGTATGCGAGTGGTCAGCTCGCAGTGGAAACACCAACCTGGGAAGGGCCTAGAGTCATGTGGTGGAGTTAAGCCACAACCTTTCCCAAACTCAAATAGCTAAAAGAAAGAAGAGAAACAAATTAGTATTAGAAATCTTGTGATAATGAAACGATACAGTTTTACCAGTATTCCTAAAAAGAAAACAAAAGAAAAAAACTTAATATCTAAAAATTACAATAATTTCAATAAATACTTACGTCAGTTTACATGTCTGCTTCTTTGATTTAATGAATTAATGCAATTTGTGTCAAGTTCTCACATGTATTGAATTCGCCTCGAACATCTGTAGTAAAAAGGGTTGCCAGGTGTGAGATTATGAGAGTGGTCAGACAGAGTGTGAGAGAAATGTGTACTTAGGATTTTATGAATGAATATGAATGTTGATAGTTCGTTAAATTCGAATAAAGCTATTCAATGTTTAGATACAAATTGTGGAAGAATTAGAAAAGGATGGCTGTGTTATGAAATGTCAGAATGTGATGACTATAGGATTTAAAGGAGCATAAATATTATAGGCCCAATTGGAAAAGAACTTTTTGGAACTTATAGGGTATAAATATAAGTTTCTGCGCGGCCATCTTAAAGAGATGGAAGAAAATAAGCAGCCCCTGAATTTTAACAAAATAATATAAACAAGAGAGTGCAGTTTAAATTAAATACTTAATAAACATAAGGCAATTAAACTTCTTAGTCCCCCAGAACTGGAGCAGGGCCAGAACAAAATTCGGGAACTACAAAATTTTTTGGGAGAAGGCACAAAGCTCAACAACTGTCCAACAAATCACATTTGAATAAATTATTACATCATCAAAAAACAACATAATAGTCTTTTATCTCTAATTAGTTTTTTATCCCTAATATACAAGTCTTGTTTAACATCTCTAGTTTAAGTTTGTTAGTTTTAGTTATATTATTTTAGTTGTTTTTTTTTTTTTGTGTTAATACTATTTATTATGCATCCTTGATCTTCCATAAATACCTTACGTTTCTTACATAAAATTTGTTAAACATCTCCATCTCATCGAACCGAGTTGGGGCATAGTTAGATGAGGAAATCAATATACATATAAAGGGAATTTATTTGTTTTATAATTTGTAATATTGTGTCCGTTTTAGTTTGGTATTTGTTGAGGCAGGGAAATATTATTGAGGAATCAGAGTTACCATTTATTTTTGTAATTGATATAAAAGCTAATTTTTTTATATAGAGTTTTGCATAATTTGTTCATGTTTTATATCCTAAGCAATAGTTGTAATAAATATGTTATGAATTAAGTGAATTAAAAAAAAAACATGCTGGAATAATCTCATTTAACAGAGTGGTTTATTAAAGGTAAGTGGTGTGGTTAAGGATTTTGAAGGGATCCCCGTAAATGTTATAGGTATGGGAAATTATGGAAGGAAAAGGGCAGCATGGAGTGAACATCTAACTCCACTTCATAGGTGTTTCATTTGATGTTAGTGAACAGAGTGATAGAACATTTATTGTGACAGTTCTTTGGGCCATGACGAAGGGAGGTTCTCACACCGTGAGTAAAAATCATGTACGTGAGCTGGTCGGCACCTAATTCGTTATGGTGCTTTTAGGGACTCGTAAGCGGAAAGCAATATCCTTAAATAGTAAGAATAGTGTGCAGCGACATCAAAACACATAGCAATAGACCAATAGTTTAAAATCATAATAGCCAATGAATATTACCAAAAATTTCGAAGGAAATTAATTTCAATAATTTTAAGTTACCATTTTGGAGAATTGGAAAATCCAAAAGTTTGTTGTACTTAAATGTTGAGAATGGTTCCTGCGGCATATATGGTAAAATTCTTGATTTTCAGAGTGGTAAATAAAGTTTATAATAGTTGCACAAATTAAAGCCAACTTTATTCGTACAAATTACCACTAAAAATTCTTTTCAAGAAAAGTTATTTTTGTTTTAGTTTGTCACCACATTGAACCTAATCTGATAGCCCCTCAGGATAAATATCCTGAAGTGAAGTACGAGAATAATTTCTTTGTGATCCTTTGAAAGTCTATACATTAAAACTTGTCAATGTTCAAACTTTAAAGTTCATAGTTTTTTTTAATGACTGGGAACACCTAAGTGAAGTAGATCTCTAAAGAGATATATATTAATGAGATATACACACCACTACCAACCATAACCACTCGCAAATTAAAATTCTGAAAGTAAAGAAATATTGAATTTGAAACAATTTAGGAAATTGAAATAAGTCTCTAAATTACTGGAAATTGTTTTGATTATTGTCATTTGGTATATACACATATAAGGAGTGAGATCGAAAAATTCTTAACATACATATATGTTTATAAAAAAGAAACCACTAAACTTACAGCTTTATTTTTTTTTTATTTGATTCAAATTATTATATCTGTAACCCATTCAAAATTGCCCTCTGATAAAGCTTCAGACATAGCCCAACCGTAATAAATTATTTGCATCCAAATATGTCAAGTATTTAGATGGTAGTTTCTCATTATAATCGGAGAGATATTTATTGTTGGCTATGGAATGTCTTTCAGAACATTGAACTATTCCACCCTTATTCCTTTTTATACCCTTCACTTTCGTGAGAAGGGTATATATAAGTTTGTCATTCCGTTTGTAATTTCTATAATATAATTTTCCGACCCTATAAAGTATATATATTCTGGATCCTTATAGATAACGGAGTCGATTAAGCCATGTCTGTCTGTTGAAATCAGTTTTTAGAGGTCCCCAGATATCGGCGAGATTCGAATCTTCAATAATTCTGTTAGACATGCTTCGAGAAGATCGCTATTTAAATCAGCAAAATCGGTCTATAAATAACGGAGATATGAGCAAAAATCCTAGACAACCTCTGAAAATTTCATCAGAAAATGTCATATTTTTTTCATGCTTTGTTAAATTAGCAACAACAACACTGTATATTAGAAATCGATGTACACGTGTGTGTAGATGTATGTGGTTTTATTCAGCTGTGTATTTTTGTAATTTGGATGTGTTGGCGTCATTGAGTTGTGTTTTTTGTTTTGTGAATTATCTTCGTATATTTGGATGTAGGTTGGTTTTATTGCGTTGTTTATTTTGTTTTTGTTTTCTGTGTTTTTCGTTATGTATGTTTAGATCCGTGGGTGGCCAGAAAGAGAACCCTACAAACATTTTCTATTGCGGAAGTTACCCGTGTGAAACTTCCAAACGTGCTAAAAGCTCGCCAGCGATGTTGCGGAAGTATAAGAATTCTTGTCACCAGTCGGGAAGAACTGATGCCGAGCTGGGGAACGTCTAAGAGTAATGTGGAAGATACTTCTGGAAGACCCGCAGAAGAAACTTCTAGATGACTCTTTGAAGTAAGGTATTGCCAAAGACTCTTCTAAATGTGACTAGAAAGTCACTTCTTGAAGTGACTACATAGTATCATCAAGAAGTGTTCCTATCTTATCTTCTGGAAGATGAGTTTTCTTTTCTTCTAGAAGAAAAGTATTCTTTTCTTCTAGAAAAAGAATATTCTCTTCATCTAGAATATGAGTATTCTCTTCTTCTAGAAAATGTGTTTTCTCTTTTCTATTTGTATACTCACCAAGATAAAATCTATAAAAATAAATCTAAATAAAATGAAATTTTATAGTTTTTATTAAAATAATTGAAAATTAAAATAGTAGAAAAAATAATTGATTTAACAACTAATCTAAAAAAGTGACATTAGACCGACTCAAAAAAAATGTGCATGAGTTAACCCCCTCAAAATATTTGCCGTTATGTAATATGAAGTCTAATGTACATACATATCAAAAATTTAGAATTATTACCTTATAATAAGATAATTTGCAGGAAATCTGTATTGATATTCCAACTGTTTGCTGGTATACTTCCAAAAATTATAAAATGTTGGACTCTAAAATATTTTTGTAGTTCTTCATAAATTTTATGATCAATCCATTTACAAAATGTAAACAAAGTTTGACATTAATTCTACACCACGGCGAAAAATGAACATAGTAGCAAAAAACGATCAGCTGTTCTGATAACACTACCTTATAATTAATATATCTTGGCACGCACGATAGGGTAAGACAATTTTGCTGATGCTAACCCAGCTAGCAAATTTGAGTTAAATTTTGGATACTAACTAAATAGTCACTATAAAGGCTAAATTTTATGTTTCTCAGTGCTAAGTTAAAAAATTTACAATAACAAAATACATTACTTTCAAATTTTGATCATAATTTGGTTTTGTTTTAGTGCGTTTTAATATACCAAAAGGAAAATTAAGTGGTAATAAGTATATAGAATAAAAATTTCAAAAACGAACACTTTTTAATACACTAAGAAGATAGTTTAATGTAGAATCCTTCTTGCTCTCAAAATTCAGAAGGAAAAGTGTTTGCACATTTTAGTAAATATATTTATTTCATTGTAATCAGTTGTGTGATACATTGTGAAATTTAGATTTTGTAATAAATTGTGTTTATTTAAAATTTAATATATCAAAAACATAGTAATATAAAATAAGCATCAGTGAGAGATTAGTGAGTGTAAAACAATATAAAAAAGGAGAAATAAAACAACTTTATTACAAAGTCGCTTTTATAACATAAAAGAGTATAAAATCATAACACTTTCCAGTTTCTCTATTGTTATAGAAAAACTGGAAATTTACTACTTTTAAGCACTTTTATGTTATAAAAAAGTGACTTGAAACTGAAACGAAATTGACACATTAAGTAAGTATTAAGCAGGCGGAACAGTTTCTTCCGAACGTGGTCACTTTTCATTCACACAGATTGTTTGTTTTAAACTTTAAGCTGTAAAGTTGTGGTTACAATTTGGATAGAAATTGTTGCCAGTGAAGTTGATAAACACACACTATATGTATGTGTAATTCTTCTTTTCTTTATAATGAGTAATATTAGTTGGTTTGCTCTCAACTTGAAAAACAAAATCAAATTGCTGATCAGCACTTGTCGAAAGTTCTGTGCGCAACGTTTTTAAAATACACACATAAATACAACAACAAAATTTTGAGAAAGCCGAATTAACGTAGCACAGTGGGGCAGAATGGAAATTTTTTGGAAATAAATCTGGCGTTTCTAAACGGCTAATCCGATCAGGATAAAATTTGGCGTGAGCGTAGCCAAGGAGTATTCGAGTTTAAGTTTTGAAGATGAACCCCGCAGATGTCCCAGGGACGGAGCTGTGGCGGCTCAAAGTAGGGTACCTACAACATGTAAAATTTTTAAACTCGTGCCATTTTTTGGTTTTTCACCCAAATACAAAGATTTTTATATTTTCTGAAAGCGCTCGACGAGATCTTGAAATAACATGCTTGGACATACTACTTATCTCTTATAATATCCGAGTTATAGGCATTTAAAAATTTAGTGATACAAAATTTACCATACCTTGGTCCACCTTTTTTTGAATACCGGGCGTAATTTTGGACCAAATGGACTCAATTTTTCTTGCTAGTTAGACAACAAAATTTTCAATAATATACAAAAAATTTCAATATCATTTACAGATCCAAAAATATACGTTTTTTAATTTAAAAATTTAAAAAATTTTATATTTTTGCCGTTTTTTTTGCCCAAAATGTGTCTTAACTCTTTTATTAATAAAATAAAATTTTCTTTAAGAACATATAACAATTTTATAGTTTTCTAAAAGGTATCTTTACGCTGGGATCAGAAAACTGAAAGCAGTTTTGGAAACCTCAATATGTTTTCTATTTACTCCAAAAGTATTTTCCCAGCCCTGAAAGAAATGTGGACCCTATGGGCAAAAATGTAAAAAATCCCATTTTTGGGATTTTCATTCCTATTTTTGGGAATTGCGGGATGCCCTTTGACCATTTCAAATTTTTTTTTGCATTTTCTTATTTGAAATGACAAATTTAAGCGTTCTAAAACTATGATTTATATCAAAATTTTAATAGGGTCGCTGATAGCTACAACAATTTAGTCCATATTTATCCCTTAATATCTTTTTTTAGTTAGATATGGAAATTCTCGACCCTCTACAAAAAATTTCAAGCCAATATCTCAATTACATTCAAAAATATGTTCATTTAAACCTGTGTCCTTTAATTTCATCTTTTTCATATTTTAGTATTAAGTATGACAGAACATACATTTGGTGTTGAATAAAATATTTGGACAATTTTTAAAAATTATTTAGTTAATTATTTTATATGTTATATACTATAACATTGTATATACAATAAAAATATAATTTTTATTATGAGCACGCACAACAACACCTAAATCAACCCACACAAACCACCTTTCCCGCCCACCGAAATATAAACACAATTTAATACAATATCATCATTTAGTATAATAGCTTTTTTATTTGAACTGTTTATCTTAATCATAATACAATTAATTCTTACAACCTACTTATATAGTTAATTCTTAACACTACTTATTTTCTATAAAATAATCTGTCATATCGGTATACATATCCAGAAGGTAATATAAGTCCTTTAAATCTTCCTCGTTTTGAGATGATAGAGTTTCATAACAAATCCATCTTTTTCGCATAGTTAAAAGAACAGGATCAGAAGATAGAAGTAAACTATTAAAAATATCTTCATTCTGTGATTTCCTGGAGCATTTTCTTGAGCTGAAAAGTTGAACATGCTTAAATCTCGATTCCTCGCTTCCTGGGCTTCTTCTGTTAACTCTCAAGTGGAAGAATATTCGATTCAATTATTATTTGACCATGACACAATACTTTGTGTACTGTTGGTGTTAGTTCCCTTCATGGATACAGAGATACAAGTAATTTATAAATTTCAGATGTATATTCCCAAATCGATTTCCATTAATTTTATGTTTACTATTCAGTGCCATTAAAATAGTGTTAACTCTTCGAAGCAACTCCTTGTCGATTCCAGTTATTTTTGAAGTATTTCAAAATCAAGAAAAAACCTTCTCGCCGTATTACCGTCATTTGTACTACCGCAACTTGGAAGTGGTTTGTCGATGTTTAATCCCATCTGAACTTTAAATTCTTCTGGATTCTGCTTTTTTTCGCAGCTCTCAGGTCTTTCAATTCTTCATTATTTTTTTGTTGATTTAGTAAGATTCTCTGGCACACTTCTATATTTGAGGTCGTATGCTATGTGTAAAAAGTAATCCAAAAATCGTATTCTGGCATGAAGTGGTGAAATTCCGAAAGACAGGACTTCCTCATTAATACTTCTGCTTTTGTTTATATTTGAGAATTGCGACTTTTTCTCATTACAAATTGAGCATCTCCAGAAGGAAGAAGTTTCTCTTATGGCATTGCTGACCTTTCCATCAATCATTGTTAAGCTTAGCTGGTATGATACGTTAATAGAGAATTCCTTTATTTTTATGCAAATGGGCTCCAGTGCATTTATTTCATCTTTTAAATATTCCACTAAATCTTTTGTTGTTTTCTTTGACTCCTTTATATATTCAAATCCAATGGGTCTACAAAAAATTGTTTGAAACCGGAGTTGTATTGATACATATATCTTAAAATGAATTTCCGATGCGTGACGATGATGGATTAAGGGAATATGAACGAATTCGTAATGGCACTAATGATGACATAAATGCACTTTTGTAGTCTGCTAATGTCCGACTTCCACAAGCTTGTTTGTATTCTGAAGTGCTGATAAACCGTCACATCCCCACTTACACATTAAGACAACATCACAGTTATGAATTTTCTAAGATGGTCTTCTGAAAAGTCTGACACAATTCTTGATGCTGTTAATGATGCTTATATACTTGTCATTTCGATACAGGTATTCCAAAGTAAAAAATTACGAACTGTCTACCTATTAACATTTAGGACTATATTACTATAACCTGTAATTCAGTCATTGATATTTCTTATTAGTGAATGAATCGAAATTATGTTTTAAATGAACATATTTTTGAATGTAATTGAGATTTTGGCTTGAAATTTTTTGTAAGGGTCGAGAATTTCCATATCTAACTAAAAAAAGATATTAAGGGATATATGACTATAAAATAAATATGAAACTTTATCATTTTTGTATCACTTTGCTACTAAAAATTGCAGTCATATATATTCGTATTAATATAAAAATTGCAACTCGTGTTTTTGTAATTTCTAGTAGCAGGCAGTCATAATTGCAGGTCAACACACATAGTGTCTCTCATAAGTATTCGAATTTAGGTATAATATGAAAATAAACCAAATTTAATAACATATTTTGTATGCAAAATTTATAAATTAATTTGTTAAATTGTCTAGACAGTCCTTAGCTTTGATATCTCGCTTTTCAAAACTTAAAAAATTCACATTTACTTAAATTAATTTAGCCTTTTTTAAAAGAAGTCCATAAAATTACCTCACAGAAGTATACGATTTATTCTGTATTTCATATTTGACTATATTATACGAAACACAAAAATTAGAATCGAATGTGTTTCTGCTAAAAATTGTTTTAAAGGGTAACTATCAACCGAATGGATATATTTTTGGACTATTTGGTCCACAATTTTGGGGCATTTTTTATGTAATATCATTAAAATGGCGGTTTTTGGCAATATTTGTATTTTTTTGCGCCCTTTTTCCCAGAGATAAAACCAAAATTTGTTATTGGGATTTAATATACCCCTTGGAGTATCTAAAAATAATATCTTTTATTACAATAATCTGTATTTAAACGTTCCACGATATATTATTGGAACCATTCTTCTATCGCTAATTCAATTTATTGGAACTCTAGTATATTTTTATAATACTAGGGTCAAAATTTTCCGGGGAAACATCTCTTCTATATATTGTTTTAGATATCAGCTGTTATACGTTTTAAGTTTTTAATATATTGTGGAAGTGTACAACTCCAAAGCATGCCTCGAAGAAATGCCATTCAATAGAGTGGAATCATTCTTTTTATAACCAATGACCTCTAGGCTAAATGCCACCATATAATTATGGTCTAACTCAAAAATATTGATATCTGTTTATATATTATCTACTATGATCAAAATAAACCCAAAATTTTGAACATACAGTGTTGTTGTAATGGGCAACATAATCATGAATGTTATGAGTAGTAAAAACTAAAATCTACTGTATAGGATGACGTTTTGTTAAGACATGTTTTGGAGTTGTATACCGCTACGATGTCTTGAAAATTTAAAATATATTAGTGCTTATATCTACAAAAATATATACTAGCCAACTTTGTCAGAAAATATCGATCCTAGTGGTACGAAAAGGGTGTTAAGATCCAGATAATTTAATTAGAAACAGAAGAACGAACCAAAAATATATCATGGAATGTTTAAAAACTGATCCTTATAACAAAAATTATTATTTTTAGACACCTCAAGGAATCTAAGTATTAAATCCCAATATTAAATTTTGGTTTTATCTCTGGAAAAAGAGAAAAATGGCAAATGTGGTCAAAGATCGTAATTTTAATGATATTATATGAAAAGATGGTGCAAATGCCCCAAAATTGTGGGCCAGATGGTCCAAAAATTTATCCATTCGGTTTTAACCTCTTAAAACATTTTAAGCAAAAAGACCATTCGATTCTAATTTTTATGTTTCGTAAAATATGGTCAAACATGAAATACAGGAAAAATTCCAATACTTTTGTGAAGTAATTTTATAGACTTTTTAAAAAAAGGTTAATTAATTTAAGTAAATGTGAATTTTTAAAGTTTTAAAAATCTTGATATCAAAGCTAAGGACTGTCTAGACAATTTAACAAATTATTTTACTAATTTTGCATACAAAATATGTTATTAAATTTGGTTTCTTTTCATATTATACCTAAATTCGAATACTTCTGAGAGACACTGTATATTTTTGTGCTTTAGCAGCGCATACTCAAATTTGTTAAACTAATATGGAGAGTATTGATGTTAATATACCCTACATCACTATAGTGGGGAGGGTATTATACGTTTGTGCTGATGTTTGTAACATACAAAAATATTGGTCCAATACCCACCTTAAAGTATACCGATCGATTCA
>NC_060949.1:11545370-11558228 GCF_022045245.1 Lucilia cuprina | reverse complement strand
GCTCCGTCCCTGGGGCATCTGCGGGGTTCATCTTCAAAACTTAAACTCGAATACTCCTTGGCTACGCTCATGCCAAATTTTATCCCGATCGGATCAGCCGTTTAGAAACGCCAGATTTATTTCCAAAAAATTTCCATTCTGCCCCACTGTGCGTAGGAGAACATGAGAGAACAGTTGATAGTTTTATATACCCTTTATATAAGTTTGTCATTCCGTTTGTAATTTCTATAATATAATTTTCCGACCCTATGAAGTATATATATTAGAGTATTCAATTATTCGGGTTTTTATTTTATTCGGTTTATTTAACAAATAATTATTTAAGGTTTCACGTTATCCGGTTAATAATCGGATAATTAAAAATTAATCGGTTATTCGGACAAAAGTAAACTAGGTGTTCTATTGTTTTTTACAATAATTTTCTTCATATTACACCCTGTAAAAATTTTAAAAAAAGCTTTCAAATATGGAAAAGTTGATAAGCATGTGAAAATAGATTACACTTATAGCAATTCTGCGTACTCCGATTTTTATGTCCTTATAAAAGGATTTCAAAGTTTAAAGGACTACAAACAAATATTTAAAATATTTAATGCATTTTATGATACTAATATTGGTGTCAAATGGAAGCTGGTAATCTGTACATTCTATCCATATATATTATTTACCTGTCTCACTTAGAAAAACAAAAACGAAAAAGAAAGTAAATTTAAAAAGGTTTCATTTTCGACACAAAAACTTTTAACTACCTTTTTGTGACAAATTTTCTTTAAGATCTCCAATTCTTTCTTGATGATCTTGATGATTTGAAATAAATTATATTATTTCGAAACAGAGGAACTCACCTTCATTTGAAATTAATATTAACGCCAACTTTTTAATATAAATTTGGAATTCATCTTTTGAAATCGGTTGTCTTTTAAGCTTTAAAGTCCTTTAAAGAGCCGATTATAAAAAACTGAGTACACAGAGTTAATAATAATGGTCCACAGTTTCCTGTAAGCATTGATTTTTTCATGTTTGAAAATAGCTTTTGCACGGTTTATAAACAAAATTATGATTTTCACTTCTTTCACTTTAATTCTATGTTTAGTTCTTCTCAAATATTATAAACCATTTCTGTTTATGTGAAATGCTTTTCTATATAAAGAAATTACAGTTTTTAAGATTTTCAACGAATTCTAGAATTCATACGTTTCCCTAAACACTAGTTCAACTATAACTGTTGCTGAAGAACTTATAGGAAATACTTGAGAACACAACAATGTTCATAAAAAACTTGTTGTAGAAATAAAGGCTATATAATTATTTCCATGATTTCTTTTCAAAAATCATCAAATAAATTTTCTTTATTTTAGAAAAATTATTAAGAAATAAAGAAAAGAAGAAAATTTATAATAAAAATATTCAATTATGTAGATAACATATAGTAATTTTACTGCTAAATAGTGAGTTTTTCTTAATCGGTTAATTGATAGAAATTATTCGGTTTATACGTTATTTGAAATTTGACAAATTTAATTTATTCGAACGATTAATCGTAAAAAATTAATCGATTAACCGATCGACGATTAATCGTTTGAATACTCTAATATATATTCTGGATCCTTATAGATAGCGGAGTCGATTAAGCCATGTCCGTCTGTTGAAATCAGTTTTTATAGGACCCCAGATATATAATTATAATTAATATAATTCTGTTAGACATGCTTTCGAGAAGATCGCTATTTAAAATCAGCAAAATCTGTCTATAAATAACGGAAATATGAGCGAAAATCCGAGACAACCTCTGAAAATTTCATCGAAAAAGACATATTTTTCCATGCTCTGTTAAAAAAGCAACAACAATAATGTGAATTTGAAAAAGATGTACATGTACGTGTGTAGATGTATTTGGTTTTATTCAGCTGTGTATTTTGTTTTGTATGCCAAAGAAGCCAACGGCATCCAAGAGTTATATATTTTGTTATACCCCACACTACTTTAGTGTGGAGGGTATATTGGGTTTGTGCTGATGTTTGTAACATACAAAAATATTCGTCCTATACCCACCTTAAAGTATACCAATCGGCTTAGAATCATTTTCTGTACATGCTGCTTGGGTGGGGTAGAGCCAATTATGGTCCTATGTCTACCGTAATTCTGAATTTTCAGACTTTAAAAAACTGACCTATGCAAAATTTTGTGGTATTTGCTTCAAAAACAACGAATTCGTGGCTCGAGGAGCCACGCCCACATTAAGAATATATAAAATTCGTATATTGGAGATAATATAAACAGTTAGAGTCCTCAAATTTTGTCGGAGACACTTTAATATCAATATGATTATTCAGGATAAAAAGTGGGTGGACTAGCGTTAGGGGGCGTGACACCACCCATATAAATTAAATATAAAACCCGTTTATCTTAGAAACTATTGCAGTTACAATCTTAAAATTTTGCACGAATAACTTTAATCTATCTATGTAAACATTTTGGGTAATAAATTGGCGGACTACTCATGAGGAGAGCGGCACCTCCTATATAAATTAAATACAAAAATTCGTTTATCTTGGAAACTATTACAGTTAGAATCTTAAATCCACTAACATCCATGTAAACATTTTGGGTAATAAATTGGCAGACTACTCATGAGGGGAGCGGCACCTCCCATATAAATTAAATACAAAAATTCGTTTATATTGGAAACTATTACAGTTAAAAGCTTAAATTTTTGCACGAATAACTTGAACATCTACGTAAATATTTTGGGTAATTCTTAAATTGGCGGACTACTCATGAGGAGAGCGGCACCTCCTATATAAATTAAATACAAAAATTCGTTTATCTTGGAAACTATTTTAATACTGCAAAGCGGAAAAAAACTATTTATAAGAATATCCGTTATATTAAAATATAATTTTGTTGGATTACTGATATTTAGAAGAAACGGTTTCGTGAAGGAAGTTAAGGTAAACAATAATAAATTTAAAATTTTGTGACCATATTTAAGGATTTTTTGTGCATAGGTTTGGAAAGGAAATTTTCATCCGGAACATAACTATATGATTCAATTTTGAACATCAAGATTTGTTAATTTAATCTGTTTAATTCTGTCACCGGATTTGAATATAAATTTAAACCGAACAAGAATCATTCGGAATAATTATCTAAACTTTGAAGTTTTGTGAAACAAGCATCGATAAATCCTCAGCATCTTTCTTAAATCCTACAAGATATAAACTTAAACTAAACTACAACTAATTTATCTTACTTAATACCTACTTAAACTTACTTAAACGCTAAATCAAAACTAAAACTAATTTTATCTTAAAACAACAAAAAATCATCTTTTATATCTAAAAAAAAATTATCTTAAATTTTATCTAATTTAACTTAAAATCTAATTAATTTATCTTAAAACTAACTTTTTGTTAAATTACTAAAACTTTTCTACTTTACTTGCATCTATCTTAACTTAAAACTTTAATTTTCTTAAATTTTATCTTATTTTAGACAATAATGTAACTTAATCTTAACTTAATTTCAATTTTTAATTTAATTTCATTTTATTAACTTATTTTATCTAAAATTAAACTTAATTATAACTTAAATTAACTTAAAATTGTAATAACATTTATACACTAATATTTTATACACCCTACACACATAAACACTAACATACATACATAAATGCACTTAAAATCTATAAAAATATGAGAATTTAAAATTCAAAATTATAATTTGAATCCAAATTCAACAACTACAGGCCTGTTGTCTCGTTGGATTATGTTTGGTAAGTTTTAAATTGTGTTTATTGTTTTTGAGTGTTCTAAATTGAATATTTTTTTGTTAATGTTAAAAACAATTATGTTATTAACATAATATCTTAAAGTATTATGTTAGCAACATTTGAAAGTAAAATTCAAATTTTTCATTGTTGAATATTTCAATTTAGAATACTTAAAAATAAAATAAACAAATTACACTACACAACAAAAAAATTAACCAATAATTTTTATTAATGTTAAATATGAAGTTTATAGACAGTGTTCAGTTTACATTTTAATAATAAATTTGTTTAATTATTAGACTTATATAATGACCATTTAAATTATTTTTTTTCCACGAAAGATTAGTTAAACGTGTAGTTAGGGAATCATTGTAGGGTGTCTTAAGAATGATTTAAAAAGATACAAAGGTTGGGAGGGTATAGAATGAGAAGAAATACCACCATCTTCTCTTGTCAATTGTTTATTTCTGCATATAAATAAAAATTCAATCGATTTTGGCATAAAATACGATAAAGTGGTAACACAGAAATTACAAACAAACAGCTGTTCGCCACAAAAGATAAAAAATTTTATTAAAAACTGTTTTATTTATTAGTTTAAAATTGTGGAAAATTGAAAATAATAGAATTTTAAATAAAAAGAAATTAATTTGCTTTATTTTGCTCGTTTAATTAGTTTAATATTATTTATTTTTTTTTAATTTTTGACACTGTTTTTTTGATTGCTTTTTTTCATTGTAAACATAAAGTTATGACTTGCTACAAAAATATGTTCACAATCACTGTTACTACACTTTAGTAGATACAATTGTACTTGATTGTGAATTGATTGATTGTGAATTGTACAAATGTAACAGTAAGAGTCCTTAAATTTTGTCTGAGCCACTCTAGTGTCAATATGATTATTTGGGATAAAATGTGGGAGTATTAGCGTTAGGGGGAGTGGCACCTTCAATATAAATTAAATACAAAAATTCGTTAATATTTGAAACTATTACAGTTAGAATCTTATACAACTTATACAACTAAATTCTTAAAATTTTGCACGAAGAATTTCAATATTCATCTAAACATTTAAAAAAAAGCAGCAAACTTTCATCTGAGGGGCTTGGGGGGGCAATATGAATAAAATAGAAAAATCGTATATCTGAGAAACTGTTGAGATAAAATCATTAAATTTCACTTGAAGAATTTTGGACATTCATCTGAACATTTAGAATATAACGAGCGAAATTGTTAATGGGGACTATGAATAAAATACAAAATATTGTTTATCTAGGAAAATATGTAACTAGATTCATCAAATTTTGCTTATATTACTTTAATATTCATCTGAACATTTGAGGATAAAGGGCGGACTTTAATCTGTGGAGCTCGAAGCCCCCACATGAAGCAAATAAAAATAATAAGTTATCTATTTTTCATAGAATAGAATCGTTAAGTGGGTTTTTTTAGTTATTTTTTTATTTTTATTTATGCATGCATATATTAACTATGCAGCAATCGGGATAAGACATTTTTTGAAGGAGGGTTTGTATGGGGGCTTGGGTCTAATAAGGGCCGATCCTTACGAAAATCTGCAGTGTCATTTACACTTATGCAAAACTTATTTATGCCAATTTTTAGAGAGATAATAGAATATGTTACGTAATGATGGCATTAAAAGTTGAAATCGGGAGGTACGGTTGTATGGGGGCTAGGTGAAATAATGGACCGATTTCAACCATTTTCGTCCCTGTGCCAAAAAACATGCTTGGTCCAAATTTCATCAAATTATCTTGAAAATTGCGTCCTGAACCTTGCGCACAAGGTTTACATGGACAGCCAGCCGGACAGACGGACGGACATGTCTTAATCGACTCAGAAAATGAATCGATCGGTATACTTTAAGGTGGGTATTGGACCAATATTTTTGTATGTTACAAACATCAGCACAAACGTATAAAACCCTCCCCACTATAGTGGTGTAGGGTATAATGAAACTTGTTTTAAACGTACTATAGTGAATGGTATATGATATTCAGCATAGTGGAATATTTACTATTACATCTTGAATTTATTAACTCTCAATATAGCCATCCATATAATACCAACACACAAAAATGTTCAAATATAAAACAATTTTATTGCTGACCCTTCTGATGACAATTCCCATATAAAGACGGAAATCTCTTTAGTTTTCATATATTTCTTTACAAAGAATGATTTATATACCATTTCTTCTGAAAAACCATAACTATCATTTAATTGAATAAATATCACATCATTATACCCTACATCACTATAGTGGGGAGGGTATTATAAGTTTGTGCATACAAAAATATTGTAACATACAAAAATATTGGTCCTTACACCTTAAAGTATAGCGATCGATTCAGAATCATTTTTTGAGTCGATTAAGACATGTCCGTCAGTCCAGCTGTCCATGTAAACCTTGTGCGCAAGGTACAGGCTGCAATTTCCAAAATAATTTGATAAAAATTGGATCAAGCATGTTTTTTGGCACAGGGACAAAGCCTATTGAAAATAGTTGAAATCGGTCCATTATGTGTAGGGTATTATATGGTCGGCCATGCCCGACTATACTTTCCTACTTGTTTTAGAATTAAATTGTTTTCTTTAAAATTGAGTTCAAAGTTTTGGTTACTTCTAAACGTCAACTAAAAGTTTTCGGAATTTATACGTGGTTTAAAAGTCCCAGAAAGAAAATCGAAAATTAGCTTTAGATGAAGGTCTTTTTGTATTTGTATGTTTGAAGCTAACTTTTATTTTAACAAGTATTACACAATAAAAACTAAGCTCTTAAAATAAGTAGAATTCGAAAAAATACTACTTCCCAGCAAAAAAGAACTTCCAAAGAAGCGAAAAAGATGAGAATTTACTCCATGGAAGTACTTTTGATTTGAGCACAGGCTTGTCATAGGAGGAATATCCTTTTTATTTGATTCCAAATTTGTCAGGAAATTTGTCCTGAAGTCATTCTCAGGAAGTAATTTTTCTGTTATGTTTTTGGAAGTTATTAGGAAGTGAAATTGTAGTATTATATAAGAATTTGACTTAAATAATATTAACATAAATAAATAAATAAATTACACTCATTTATTTATTAAATCCAAAATAAAATTGGTTTAATTAAAAAAAAAATTAGTACAAAATAGGAAATTATAGTCGGGCGAGGCCGACCATATATACCCTACACCTTTTACAAAAATAGAATGTGATTTAGTTGTCATAATAAAGCTTTTAAATTAAATTGTACCCTGCCTCAGATATACTTAAGCCGTTTATTGTTGAAAAAATTGTGGGCATTTAAGTTAAATTTGTTCGATATACGAGTATATTAAACATAATTATAAGCAACTCATCTCAAAACCAATATACCCTTCCCACTAAATTGATGTAGAGTATAAAACGGACAATAAATAGGCACTGATACTATCGAATATGGGTATATCAGAATCTATACTGGCTGTCAACCTGTTGATAAAATGTCGAGATGATAATTCTCTTATTTGGGTAAGAGGACACGATATATAACTGGATATAATATTGCTAATAGCTTGGCAAAAACTGAAACTACGATGGCTATACTTGATATAGACCAGTTTTGTAGTGTTAAAATAGATTCCACTTATAGAATTGCGTACTCCGATTTTTATGTTCTTATAGAAGAAAAGATTTCAAAGTTTAAAGGTATACAAACGAGTATTTAAAGTATTTCTATGTATTTTATAATGCTAATATTGGTATCAAATGGGAATCTGTACATTCTATCTGTGTTATGTACCTGTCTTACTTAGAGATAAAACGAAAAAGAAGTTACATTTTCATTTTCGATCCAAAAACTTTTAACTACTTTTTTGTGACAAATTTTTTTTAAGATTTCTAATTCTTTCTTGATGATCTTGATGATTTCAAATAAATTATATTATTTTGAAGCAGAGGAACTCAGCTTCATTTGAAATTAATATTATTACCAACTTTTTAATATAAATTTGGAATTCCATCTTTTGAAATTGGATGTCTTTTAAACTTTAAATTCCTTTTACAGAAGCATAAAAGCTGATTATGAAAAACTGAGTACACAGAGTTAATACTAATGGTCTACAGATTCCTGTACGCATAGATTTTTTCATGTTTGAAAATAACTTCTGCACGGTTTATAAACAAAAATATTATTTTCACTTCTTTCACTTTAGTTCTTTGTTTAGTTTTTTATCAAATAATATAAATTATTCCTGTTTATGTGAAATGCTTTTCTATATAAAAATTACTGTTTTTAAGATTTTCAACGAGTGCTAGAATTCATACGTTGCATTCAACTATTATTATAGACTACTAAACTGCTGAACACATTTTCTTGAAATTTCCACGTATTCCTGTATGTCTGGAATAGATAATAGGCTACTTTTTATTTTGAAATTTCAAGTGGGCGAGGAGGCACGCCCACACTAAGAAAATATAAAATTCGTATATTTGAGATAATATAACAGTTAGAGTCCTCAAATTTGTCGGAGCCACTTTAGTGTCAAAATGATTATTTAGGATAAAAAGTGGGCGGACTAGCGTTAGGGGGTGTGGCACCTCCCATATAAATTAAATACAAACATTTGTTTATCTTGAAAACTGTTAAATTTAGAATCTTACTTTCATCTGGGGTGCTTAGAGCCCCCATATAAAAAAAATATAAAAATACGTATATCTGAGAATCCATTAGAGCTAGAATTTTTAAATTTCACTTGAAGAATTTCGACATTCATCTCAACATTTATTGTATAACGAGCGAACTTTTAATGGGGACTTGACATATCCCTTATGAATTAAATACAAAAATTGTTTATGTAGGTATATATAGAACTGGACTCATCAAATTTTGCATAAATTACTTCAATATTCATCCGGAGGAAAAACTATTGTGGTTAGAATTTTCAAAATCTTTAAGTGAGGTTTTTATTTATACTAGAGGGTAAAACAAAAACAAGCAGGAAAGTATAGTCGGGCATGGCCGACCATATGATACCCTACACCATGAGTATATTTTTACAATTTTTACTTTTATAAAATTTTTATTTTTTGTAAAGAAACTTTTATGTTGAATATTATTTTTGTAAAGAAACTTTTATGTTGAATATTATGTTGAATATAACGTATAATACCCTCCCCACTATAGTGGGGAGGGTATTATACGTTTGTGCTGATGTTTGTAACATACAAAAATATTGGTCCTATACCCACCTTAAAGTATACCGATCGATTCAGAATCATTTTTTGAGTCGATTAAGACATGTCCGTCCGTCTGTCCGGCTGGCTGGCTGTCCATGTAAACCTTGTGCGCAAGGTACAGGCCGCAATTTTCAAGATAATTTGATGAAATTTGGACCAAGCATGTTTTTTGGCACAAGGACGAAGCCTATTGAAAATGGTTGAAATCGGTCCCTTATTTCACCTAGCCCCCATACAACCGTACCTCCCGATTTGAAATGATACTGCAGATTTTCGTAAGGATCGGCCTTTATTTGACCTTAGCCCCGATACAAACCCTCCTTCAAAAAATGACTTAAACGTCTAAAATTAACTTGTAACCATTTGTATCGCAATGAAACTCAACAAAACTAACTGTTATTTAGAAATATATCATTTTCACAAATTTACGGAGGATCGGCCCATATTTGACCTATATAAAGCCTTATTTAGAAATTTTAGTTTTTTATCAATAAATGGCTTAAATATTTTGGAATTATGGTAATATTCAATATAAAAGTTTCGTTACAAAAAATAAAAATTTTATAAAAAGTAAAAATTTTGAAAATATACTCATGGTGTAGGGTATTATATGGTCGGCCATGCCCTACTATACTTTCCTACTTGTTTAAGAATAAAAGTATACATATATTAAATTTTTGCAATTGAGAAATAAATAGATCATTAATGTATTATTTTAGAATTTAAATGAAATATATTGCCATCAAGAGAAGTTATAATAAACCTTTAAGAAAAATTTATAATTTTGTAACTAAATAAATTATTTTTTGATTATTAAATATTTAATTTCGATTGGGGTAGCGAAGCACACTGGCACTAGCTAGTATATAAATATTTTAAAATTTAAACATAAAACACGGACCAGCAATAGAGGTCGTTGGAAAACTATAAAATCTAGGGCTTAAACATAATTTCAAAGCTGTACTCGCATTTTTAAGACATTAATGTACGTTAGAGTCATTTGCTGATGGGGACCTTATATGGGACTATTTATGGAACGATTTTCATAAATTTCGGTGGAGAGATTATTGCTCTTAACGAATTTGCTTATGTCGAATGGCGAATTTGGCTTATATGTCGAATTTCATTGCTAAACACGTATTATTAAAACATTTATGACTGATAAACAGTGTTGCCACTTCATGTGTAATTACACATATTGTGTGTAATTTTTATTTCCATGTGTAGCCCATGTGTAATTGATCTCATGTGTAATTTAAAATCTCATTGTATTTACATAAGTGATTACTTGAGAACCTCAAATAGAGAACATTTTGGTATTTTTCGTTCTTCAAAAGGTACTTTTTGAAATTTCGATAATATTGAACCTAGAAACATGAAATTAAGCATGTATGGACCGGATTACGTGAGATCCGATAAAAGGGGTATTTTTGGTACTTCTTGGTTCTTCAAAAGGTACGTTTTGAAATTTCGATAATACTGAACATAAAACATGAAATCTAGCATATAGATCCCATAAAAGGGGTGTTTTTGATACTTTATCGTTCTTCAAAAGACACTGTTTGAAATTTCTGTAATATTAAACATAGAAACATGTATGGCCCGGATGAAGTGGGAACCTCAAATAGAGAACATTTTGGTATTTTTCGTTCTTTAAAGGTACGTTTTGAAATTTCTATAATATTGAACCTAGAAACATGAAATTTTGTCCGTCAATTTAATACCCAAAATGTTTACATGGATGTTAAAATTATTCGTGAAAAATTTTAAGATTCTAAATTTAACAGTTTTCAAGATAAACAAATGTTTGTATATAATTTATATGGGAGGTGCCATACCCCCTAACGCTAGTCCGCCCACTTTTTATCCTAAATAATCATTTTGACACTAAAGTGGCTCCGACAAATTTGAGGACTCTAACTGTTATATTATCTCAAATATACGAATTTTATATTTTCTTAATGTGGGCGTGCCTCCTCGCCCACTTGAAATTTCAAAATAAAAAGTAGCCTATTATCTATTCCAGACATACAGGAATACGTGAACATTTCAAGAAAATGTGTTCAGCCGTTTAGTAGTCTATAATAATAGTTGAATGGAACGTATGAATTCTAGCACTCGTTGAAAATCTTAAAAACAGTAATTTTTATATAGAAAAGCATTTCACACAAACAGGAATAATTTATATTATTTGATAAAAAACTAAACAAAGAACTAAAGTGAAAGAAGTGAAAATAATATTTTTGTTTATAAACCGTGCAGAAGTAATTTTCAAACATGAAAAAATCTATGCGTACAGGAATCTGTAGACCATTAGTATTAACTCTGTGTACTCAGTTTTTCATAATCAGCTCTTATGCTTCTGTAAAAGGAATTTAAAGTTTAAAAGACATCCAATTTCAAATTTATATTAAAAAGTTGGTAATAATATTAATTTCAAATGAAGCTGAGTTCCTCTGCTTCGAAATAATATAATTTATTTGAAATCATCAAGAAAGAATTAGAAATCTTAAAAAAAATTTGTCACAAAAAAGTAGTTAAAAGTTTTGGATCGAAAATGAAAATGTAACTTCTTTTTCGTTTTATCTCTAAGTGAGACAGGTACATAACATAGATAGAATGTACAGATTCCCAGCTTCCATTTGATACCAATATTAGCATTATAAAATACATAGAAATACTTTAAATACTCGTTTGTATACCTTTAAACTTTGAAATCTTTTTATAAGAACATAAAAATCGGAGTACGCAATTCTATAAGTGAAATCTATTTTAACATGTTTATCAACTTTTCCATGTGTGAATTTGAATAACCGAATAATTTTTAATTATCCGATTATTAACTGACTCAAAAAATAAAAAATGAATCGATCGGTATACTTTAAGGTGGGTATTGGACCAATATTTTTGTATGTTACAAACATCAGCACAAATTTATAATACCCTCCCCACTATAGTGGTGTAGGGTATAACAATTTAATTCTAAAACAAGTAGGAAAGTATAGTCGGGCATGGCCGACCATATAATACCCTACACATAATGCACCGATTTCAACTATTTTCAATAGGCTTCGTCCCTGTGCCAAAAAACGTGCTTGATCCAATTTTTATCAAATTATTTTGAAAATTGCGGCCTGTACCTTGCGCACAAGGTGACAGACATGTCTTAATCGACTCAAAAAATGATTCTGAATCGATCGGTATACTTTAAGGTGTATTGGACCAATATTTTTGTATGTTACAATATTTCTGCATGCACAAACGTATAATACCCTCCCCACTATAGTGGTGTAGGGTATAATGATGTGATATTTATTCAATTAGATGATAGTTATGGTTTTTCAGAAGAAATGGTATATAAATCATTCTTTGTTAAGAAATATATGAAAACTAAAGAGATTTCCGTCTTTATATGGGAATTGTCATCAGAAGGGTCAGCAATAAAATTGTTTTATATTTAAACATTTTTGTGTGTTGGTATTATATGGATGGCTATATTGAGAGTTAATAAATTCAAGATGGGTTTTGTATGGATGCTTTGTTTAATCCTGGACCTATAAACAAACAAATATGTAATAGTAAATATTCGACTATGCTGAATATCATATACCATTCACTATAGTACGTTTAAAACAAGTTTCATTATACCCTACACCACTATAGTGGGGAGGGTATTGTTTGATGATGTTTGTAACATACAAAAATATTGGTCCAATACCCACCGACCGATTCATTTTCTGAGTCGATTAAGACATGTCCGTCCGTCTGTCCGGCTGGCTGTCCATGTAAACCTTGTGCGCAAGGTACAGGCCGCAATTTTCAAGATAATTAGATGAAATTTGGACCAAGCATGTTTTTTGGCA
>NC_060949.1:11516314-11545270 GCF_022045245.1 Lucilia cuprina | reverse complement strand
ATGAAATTTGGTACATAATCTTATATTGTCCCAGGGACGAATCCTATTGAAAATGGTTAAGATCGGTCTATTATTTACGGTCTATTATTTACTCTCCCTTGGAATAAGCCGTGAGTGGCGGGAGGGCTTAAGTACTTCTTAACTTTTAAAATATTTAATTAAAAACTTAGAAGGAAACTAATTATTCCGCGGAATACACTGTGGTGTAGGGTATTATATGGTCGGGCTTGACCGACTATAACATTCTTACTTGTTTTCTAATTGTGAGTATAAAAATCAAAACAAAATAACTTATATAATCTTTAATCCAACGCTGCATGTAGGAGGTCTTCTGCATACTTGTTATTGTTGTTTTTAAAGATTGATAATTGTGATTTCTTTTTGTACCCTACACCACAATAGTAGGGAAGTAGTTACTGAAAATATTTTAAATATTTAGTTTATCTTTACTGGTTATTGAAAATATGTTCAGTATTCAGTAAACAGTAAAAAATATTGTCAATCAAAATGCATTATTAGTGAAAAAATATTATATTTAACTAAATCTGATATTGATCTTTTTACTATATATCCATTAATAATATAATATTATAAAATATAATAAATGCTTCCAACAACTTCTTATTGGTCGACAAAATTATATAAGATATATAAGTTAGTACATACTTAGCTAAGTTCTTGTTTTCTGAAAAGATTTACAATCCCTAAAAGTAAAATTAATGCCACTATAGCTACTTGTGATGATAAATATGTATTTCCCATCTATGGTTTTATGGAACTTTAAATGACACTACCGATTTTTGACCCTAGCCCACATACAAACTCCCCTTCAGAAAATGACTTTAAAGTCAAAATTCACTTTAAAACACTAATAAAACGATTAAATTCTACATAAATAACGTAAATTCCTCTACCATTTATAACATTCTACTTTAATGGAAAATCTTCTTTTAATTAAAAATAAGTAATATATTCCAAAATAAAGTTAAAAAACAAATGAAATGTTTTTTTAATAATCCACATTTTTAACATACTGACCGGTTTAGGGTATCATATAGTCGATTTAGATTTAATGAATTAGTAGAGAATTGGGAACTAGGTTTGGAATACTAGTTATATATAGATAAGCCTTTAAAGAGAAATATTTTGACATGGAAATGATGATAAATTAGTATCTTTTACACTGCAACAGTGTAAATCGTACATATTTCCGGAATAGCTAAAGTTGTCTGAGGTCGTGAAAATGTTTGGTAACGTGACAGTTTTGTAAAAGAAGTTACTGAAATATGTTGCCTAAGAAATCCATTATAGTTAAGGAAAATTTTGTTATAGGTACATATGTATACGTACTTCAGATAAGGGGTGAAAAACGTGCATGTGTTTTTATCAATTCGATCTATGTGTATTTGGGGCCTTATATATATATATATATATATATATATAATATATATATATATATATATATATATATATATATATATATTATATATATATATATATATATATATATATAATATATATATATATATATATATAATTTATATTATATATATATATATATATATATATATATAATATTATTATATATATATATATATATATAATATTGTAATTTATGTACATATATAAGAGGAATATTTTTACTAATTGCATGGATATCAATATTTGGTAATGAGTTATGTGCGTTTAAGTGATTTTCGGAGGGAACCCTGTATGGGATCTATGACCAAGGATGGACCGATTGTGAAAAAAATTAAATAACATGTGTACAAAAATAGTTTTTATGCCAAATATTTTATGGGTATCACTATTTGGTAGCGAGTTATGTGTATGGGAACTATGATTAATTATGGACAGTGACTGAGGTTATCCAAATATACCATCATCGGAATGAGACGGCCACCAACGCTCTGATGGCTAAAATTAACAAAGGCAAGATACATATAGCTTTATTCCAGGAACCTTGGACGATTCGCAACAAGGTTTCTGGATTAAATCACGTTAATTTCCAACTTTTCTACGCTGATAAAGGGTCTCAACCTAGAGCATTATGTCACAAGAACTTATGTTTTCTCTTCTCAACAGGATTATCCACATCGGATGCAACGGTGTTGAAGCAAGGTCGTGGTAAAATATACCTTGCATATGTTTACCTGGCTTTCGATGCTCCGACACTATCACAAAAGTCGGACCTGATGAAACTGGTTGAAGAGCACAAAGGAAAAATAAGAAAATTGTAATAGGTTGTGATATCAACTCCTACCATGTAGCTTGGGGTAGTACAAACACCAATCGCGGAGGACAAGCCCTCATGGATTTCCAGATGAAGGTGGGACTGGTTTTTGGAGAATAAGTGGCGGTTTAAAGACTGATGCAAGATAATAGACATTATTTCGGGATAAGTTCGGTGCTGTTGCCGAAATGTGAGATTCGGCGGGCTTACTCCACCCGTCTACCAAATGAATGTGTCGTATGTTTTTCGTGTCGCATGAATAAGATGTGTGCTGGGTTGAATGATGATGGATGAAAGGTATCACATACATATGATACCATAGAATTTTCCTTCCTTGGCCAGATATGTTCAGAGTATATTCTGTTCATATCTGAATTACCACAGTGTGTCCCTGTGAGTAAGAACAATGTCTACGGCTTATTGATGAATCGTACTTCGGTCCACCGATTATGTCTCTAGGTGCTGTTACCGATTCAACAGGAGCGATCCAATGGTCAGAGATTAGATAGCTCGAGTACTTCAGCAAATTACTTAGTCAATAGTATACCCGACAAAGACCTAAAATTTAAACAGCATGCTTATGTAAAGGGGCGATCGGTGGAAACCGCCTTAAACAAAGTTGTCCACTACATCGATGTATCCTTTGATAGCAATCTATAACACATGGCGTTACTCTTATCCAATCCCTAGACCAGTTTTATATTGACCGGGTGCTCCGTAACTGGTTCAACCACATGCTAAGGAATAAATGGATAAGCTCTGAGATGTACGATATAACTATCAGGAAAAAGGTATTTCGCGGTATAGCACAGGGTGGCATTTTGTCACCTTAACTCTAGGTTATCACGATTAATAACCTCCTAAGGACCCTAACCGAGAAAGGGTGTAATACTTTTAAAGGGAAAGGCTCCAAATTACTTGCGTAGAAGAGCTGAGCAGGCTCTCAATACGGCCTCAATGTTAACGGAGAGGCTTCAATGTTAACTCGGCAAAAACGGAAATCTGTCTTTTAACAAGAATGACACAAATTTCTACGTATACCGAACCTACCTTCCTGCATGAAGATACCAGTGACAGATAAAGTTAAGTATTTATGTGTAACCTCGACCGAAAATTAAAATGGAGACACCACATAGAGGATAGGATCAACAAAACACATCGGTGCTGGGCGATATGTAGGTATTAAATGGGGTATTAGTCCTACTATGACAAATTGGCATTATAAAAGTGTAATTAGACCAATTCTAGCTTATGCTTCAATAATCTGGTGGACTACTTTAGACAGAAAGTGCAATATCAAACTACTACATGTGTACTACTTCAACAAAGGCTCTGGAAACGTTGCTAGATATTCCACCCATTGAAACATATTTAAGATATGAGACGGCGCTTACAGCCGTACGGCTCTTTACTTTAGGCGAACTGGCCAAAAGCGGATATAGGACACGTCATCAATGTACTGGACAGGAAGGTTATACATAATCACCAGTGCACAGACACAGAATAACGGAATGCGTAAATTGGATTATAATAAATATGGCGCCCACATGGATTAATATATTTACTGACAGCCAGAAGGCAATTAGGGCGATATCAGGAGATAGAACTAAATCTAAGACCGTATTGGATTATAAGAAAGCTTTAAGGTTCACATCATAGAGAGTGTAATAGCTTTAAAGAAAAGGAGGCTCGAGGCAGTTATCCTGACAAACGCAAAAACATTCGACGCATCCGCCTATCAACCTAACCTAACCTGGGCACATCTTTCCAAATTATAAGTTACTTGTTTCGTACTTCTTTAAAATGCAGTCCTTTTTGGTTGTAAATGGAGAAAACTATTTTTTGTACGTTTTTAGCAAATTTAGGCAAAAAAGTAAAATAAATATTTTTGAATTAATAGATTTTTTAACTCAAACAAAAACAAGTAAGAAGTTATAGTCGGACGAGGCCGACCATATAATACTCTACACCTTTATATGAATAAAATGTGATTTAGTTTTCATAATAAAGCATTTAAGTGGACTTGTACCTTGCCTTATATATGCTTAAGCTATTTATTGTTTAATAAAACTGTGGATCTTTAAGAAAAATTTTGATGGGGGCTTTTTTATAAAGTTTATCAGGGTTATCAAGGCTAGTATAGAACTTGGTTTTGCAGTTTTTGTCGAGATACGAGTATATAAAACATAATTATGAACTTAAAAGCCCTATTTGGCGGGTTCAGTTGTATGGGGCCTAGGTGAAATAATGGACCGATGTTAACTATTATCAATAGGCATCGTCTATAGTACATAAAAGATCATGTGGCAAATTTCATTGAATTATCACCAAAATTGCGACCTGTAGTTTGATTACAATGTTTACAAGTCCTATTCGCGGGTACAGTTGTATGGGGGCCAGGTGAAATAATGATCCGATGTTAACCATTTTCAATAGGCTTCGTCTACGGTACAATAAAAGATCATGTGCCAAATTTAATTGAATTATTTCGAAAATTGCGACCTGTAGTTTGATTACAATGTTTACAAGTCCTATTCGCGGGTACAGTTGTATGGGGGCCAGGTGAAATAATGGACCAATCTTTACCATATTCAACAGGCTTAGTCCCTGGGGCAATATAATACAATGTAACAAATTTCATTGAATTATCTTCAAAATTGATTACAAGGTTTACTTTGACGGACCTACATAACCTGCAGAAAATGAAGCGATAATTGTCTTAATGCCACTATTACTGTACTAGAACAATACACACTAGTACTAGAGTTCATATGGAAAAATACTAGTACTAGCAGTAGTTGAATGGGGCCACTTGTAGACAAATTTTGTTTGACATGTGTTGGAAAAAATTAATTTTTTAAACAAGTAAGAATGTTATAGTCGGCTAAGCCCGACCATATAATACCCTACACCACAGTGTATTTCGCGGAATAATTAGTTTCCTTCTAAGTTTTTAATTAAATATTTTAAAAGTTAAGAACTACTTAAGCCCTCCCGCCACTCACGGCTTATTCCAAGGGAGAGTAAATATGTTATTTCACATATTCGATGTCTGTAAAAAAATATATATTTAAGGTTAAATTAAGCAGTTATTAAACTTTATCGTTTCTAAGTCATCAAGGCTAGTAAAAAACATGGTTTCGCAGGTTTTTGTCTAGATACGAGAGTATTAAACACAATTATGAACTTAAAAGCCCTATTCGGCGGGTTCAGTTGTATGGGGGCTAGATTAAATAATGGGCCGATGTAAACCATTTCCAACAGGCTTCGTCTCTGGTACAATAGAAGATCGAGTGCCAAATTTTAATGAATTATCTTCATAATTGCGACCTGCAGTTTGATTACAAGTTTTAAAAGCCCTATCCGAGGGGTTCAGTTGTATGGGGGCTAGGTGAAATAATAGACCGATCTTAACCATTTTCAATAGGCTTCGTCCCTAGGACAATATAAGATTATGTACCAAATTTCATTGAATTATCTTAAAAATTGCGACCTGTAGTTTGATTACAAGGTTTACATGGACGGACGGACGGACAGACGGACGGACATCGCTAAATCGACTCAGAAAATGATTCTAAGCCGATTGGTATACTTTAAGGTGGGTATAGGACCAATATTATTGTGCGTTACAAACATCAGCACAAACCCAATATACCCTCCCCACTAAAGTGGTGTAGGGTATAATTAATAAAATATAACTTTGCTACATTTTGCATAAAGACGATATTTTCAAATATATCCCTTTAAATGAGAAAATAAATAGTACATGCAAATTCAGGACCAGTTGCAAGCAAATCCCTATGTAAGTACGTCTATTAAATATAAAAACTGCAATATGTTTAATATTTCTTTTTTCGTACAGCAAATGTTTTTATAACAAAATGGAGATATGTAACTGAATGTAATATTTGGACACAATAAAATCAGATAGAACCAGAATTTCTTAAAACTTTCATACTGAATTTTTAGGTAATTGTATTTATAAAATTTTTACAGCATTTTTTATCTTTCGAAATAAAACCGTATAAAAAAATTGTTGCAAAGTAATTTTCACTTGGAATTGTGCAGGAGGATTGCAAATAAGCAAAACCACCAATTATGGCGACTTTTTATCAAACCGGTTCTAAAGAACCCAATTGGGTAAAAGTGTACTAGTATCAGTCTAGAACTAGTGGTACTAGTAATTCTTCAAACACAGTCAATGTTAATTTGAGCATTATGATGGTATAGGAAAGTTTACAGTTGCGAACTAGTACTGGTGATTTTGATACTAGTTAAATACTAGTTTGGTACTAGTTCCATTTCCTGCTGGGTAGTTAAATAAACTCAATCGTTACAAACATCAGCCAAGTTTTGTTCAGAGAGACCCCACTGTGCAATGTTTTTTGTGAATTGTCCTTACGAAGTATTCCCTGCCTCCCATCTTCATGATTGATTTTTATTTTAACGCTATCTGCGAACTTAACTCTTGAGAATGCTATATACAACTAACCATGATTATATACAGACTTAGGCGAATGTATTCTCACCTTTTCTAACGTCTGTGCTTTATTTATAGTAATGGAGAATACCAGCGTTTTTAAAAACTGTCGTCGTCAATTTTAATCTTCCCCTGTTATTAAGTGTCTTCCAAATTAGTTAATATTTTATTTTTTGTCTATCCAGAGCATTACTATAAATAAAGCACAGACGTTAGAAAAGGTGAGAATACATTCGCCTAAGTCTGTATATAATCATGGTTAGTTGTATATAGCATTCTCAAGAGTTAAGTTCGCAGATAGCGTTAAAATAAAAATCAATCATGAAGATTGGAATCAGGGAATACTTCGTAAGGACAATTCACAAAAAACATTGCACAGTGGGGTCTCTCTGAACAAAACTTGGCTGATGTTTGTAACGATTGAGTTTATTTAACTACCCAGCAGGAAATGGAACTAGTACCAAACTAGTATTTAACTAGTACCAAAATCACCAGTACTAGTTCGCAACTGTAAACTTTCCTATACCATCATAATGCTCAAATTAACATTGACTGTGTTTGAAGAATTACTAGTACCACTAGTTCTAGACTGATACTAGTACACTTGTACCCAATTGGGTTCTTTAGAACCGGTTTGATAAAAAGTCGCCATAATTGGTGGTTTTGCTTTTTTGCAATCCTCCTGCACAATTCCAAGTGAAAATTACTTTGCAACAATTTTTTTATACGGTTTTATTTCTAAAGATAAAAAAATGCTGTGAAAATTTTATAAATACAATTACCTAAAAATTCAGTATGAAAGTTTTAAGAAATTCTGGTTCTATCTGATTTTATTGTGTCCAAATATTACATTCAGTTACATATCTCCATTTCGTTATAAAAACATTTGCTGTACGAAAAAAGAAATATTAAACATATTGCAGTTTTATATTTAATAGACGTACTTACATATGGATTTGCTTGCAACTGGTCCTGAATTTGCATGTACTATTTATTTTCTCATTTGAAGGGATATATTTGAAAATATCGTCTTTATGCAAAATGTAGCAAAGTTATATTTTATTAATTATACCCTACACCACTTTAGTGGGGAGGGTATATTGGGTTTGTGCTGATGTTTGTAACGCACAATAATATTGGTCCTATACCCACCTTAAAGTATACCAATCGGCTTAGAATCATTTTCTGAGTCGATTTAGCGATGTCCGTCCGTCTGTCCGTCCGTCCATGTAAACCTTGTAATCAAACTACAGGTCGCAATTTTTAAGATAATTCAATGAAATTTGGTACATAATCTTATATTGTCCTAGGGACGAAGCCTATTGAAAATGGTTAAGATCGGTCTATTATTTCACCTAGCCCCCATACAACTGAACCCCTCGTATAGGGCTTTTAAAACTTGTAATCAAACTACAGGTCGCAATTTTGAAGATAATTCATTAAAATTTGGCATTCGATCTTCTATTGTACCAGAGACGAAGCCTGTTGGAAATGGTTTACATCGGCCCATTATTTAATCTAGCCCCCATACAACTGAACCCGCCGAATAGGGCTTTTAAGCTCATAATTGTGTTTAATACACTCGTATCTGGACAAAAACCTGCCAAACCATGTTTTATACTAGCCTTGATGACTTTGAAACGATAAAGTTTAATAACTGCTTAATTTAACCTTAAATATATATTTTTTTACAGACATCGAATATGTGAAATAACATATTTACTCTCCCTTGGAATAAGCCGTGAGTGGCGGGAGGGCTTAAGTAGTTCTTAACTTTTAAAATATTTAATTAAAAACTTAGAAGGAAACTAATTATTCCGCGAAATACACTGTGGTGTAGGGTATTATATGGTCGGGCTTGACCGACTATAACATTCTTACTTGTTTAAAAAATTAATTTTTTCCAACACATGTCAAACAAAATTTGTCTACAAGTGGCCCCATTCAACTACTGCTAGTACTAGTATTTTTCCATATGAACTCTAGTACTAGTGTGTATTGTTCTAGTACAGTAATAGTGGCATTAAGACAATTATCGCTTCATTTTCTGCAGGTTATGTACGTCCGTCAAAGTAATCCTTGTAATCAATTTTGAAGATAATTCAATGAAATTTGTTACATTGTATTATATTGCCCCAGGGACAAAGCCTGTTGAATATGGTAAAGATTGGTCCATTATTTCACCTGGCCCCCATACAACTGTACCCGCGAATAGGACTTGTAAACATTGTAATCAAACTACAGGTCGCAATTTTCGAAATAATTCAATTAAATTTGGCACATGACCTTTTATTGTACCGTAGACGAAGCCTATTGAAAATGATTAACATCGGATCATTATTTCACCTGGCCCCCATACAACTGTACCCGCGAATAGGACTTGTAAACATTGTAATCAAACTACAGGTCGCAATTTTGGTGATAATTCAATGAAATTTGCCACATGATCTTTTATGTACTATAGACGATGCCTATTGATAATAGTTAACATCGGTCCATTATTTCACCTAGGCCCCATACAACTGAACCCGCCAAATAGGGCTTTTAAGTTCATAATTATGTTTTATATACTCGTATCTCGACAAAAACTGCAAAACCAAGTTCTATACTAGCCTTGATAACCCTGATAAACTTTATAAAAAAGCCCCCATCAAAATTTTTCTTAAAGATCCACAGTTTTATTAAACAATAAATAGCTTAAGCATATATAAGGCAAGGTACAAGTCCACTTAAATGCTTTATTATGAAAACTAAATCACATTTTATTCATATAAAGGTGTAGAGTATTATATGGTCGGCCTCGTCCGACTATAACTTCTTACTTGTTTTTGTTTGAGTTAAAAAATTCTATTAATTCAAAAATATTTATTTTACTTTTTTTGCCTAAATTTGCTAAAAAACGTACAAAAAATAGTTTTCTCCATTTACAACCAAAAAGGACTGCATTTTAAAGAAGTACGAAACAAGTAACTTATAATTTGGAAAGATGTGCCCAGGTTAGGTTAGGTTGATAGGCGGATGCGTCGAATGTTTTTGCGTTTGTCAGGATAACTGCCTCGAGCCTCCTTTTCTTTAAAGCTATTACACTCTCTATGATGTGAACCTTAAAGCTTTCTTATAATCCAATACGGTCTTAGATTTAGTTCTATCTCCTGATATCGCCCTAATTGCCTTCTGGCTGTCAGTAAATATATTAATCCATGTGGGCGCCATATTTATTATAATCCAATTTACGCATTCCGTTATTCTGTGTCTGTGCACTGGTGATTATGTATAACCTTCCTGTCCAGTACATTGATGACGTGTCCTATATCCGCTTTTGGCCAGTTCGCCTAAAGTAAAGAGCCGTACGGCTGTAAGCGCCGTCTCATATCTTAAATATGTTTCAATGGGTGGAATATCTAGCAACGTTTCCAGAGCCTTTGTTGAAGTAGTACACATGTAGTAGTTTGATATTGCACTTTCTGTCTAAAGTAGTCCACCAGATTATTGAAGCATAAGCTAGAATTGGTCTAATTACACTTTTATAATGCCAATTTGTCATAGTAGGACTAATACCCCATTTAATACCTAACAATCGCCCAGCACCGATGTGTTTTGTTGATCCTATCCTCTATGTGGTGTCTCCATTTTAATTTTCGGTCGAGGTTACACATAAATACTTAACTTTATCTGTCACTGGTATCTTCATGCAGGAAGGTAGGTTCGGTATACGTAGAAATTTGTGTCATTCTTGTTAAAAGACAGATTTCCGTTTTTGCCGAGTTAACATTGAAGCCTCTCCGTTAACATTGAGGCCGTATTGAGAGCCTGCTCAGCTCTTCTACGCAAGTAATTTGGAGCCTTTCCCTTTAAAAGTATTACACCCTTTCTCGGTTAGGGTCCTTAGGAGGTTATTAATCGTGATAACCTAGAGTTAAGGTGACAAAATGCCACCCTGTGCTATACCGCGAAATACCTTTTTCCTGATAGTTATATCGTACATCTCAGAGCTTATCCATTTATTCCTTAGCATGTGGTTGAACCAGTTACGGAGCACCCGGTCAATATAAAACTGGTCTAGGGATTGGATAAGAGTAACGCCAGTGTATATAGATTGCTATCAAAGGATACATCGATGTAGTGGACAACTTTGTTTAAGGCGGTTTCCACCGATCGCCCCTTTACATAAGCATGCTGTTTAAATTTTAGGTCTTTGTCGGGTATACTATTGACTAAGTAATTTGCTGAAGTACTCGAGCTATCTAATCTCTGACCATTGGATCGCTCCTGTTGAATCGGTAACAGCACCTAGAGACATAATCGGTGGACCGAAGTACGATTCATCAATAAGCCGTAGACATTGTTCTTACTCACAGGGACACACTGTGGTAATTCAGATATGAACAGAATATACTCTGAACATATCTGGCCAAGGAAGGAAAATTCTATGGTATCATATGTATGTGATACCTTTCATCCATCATCATTCAACCCAGCACACATCTTATTCATGCGACACGAAAAACATACGACACATTCATTTGGTAGACGGGTGGAGTAAGCCCGCCGAATCTCACATTTCGGCAACAGCACCGAACTTATCCCGAAATAATGTCTATTATCTTGCATCAGTCTTTAAACCGCCACTTATTCTCCAAAAACCAGTCCCACCTTCATCTGGAAATCCATGAGGGCTTGTCCTCCGCGATTGGTGTTTGTACTACCCCAAGCTACATGGTAGGAGTTGGTATCACAACCTATTACAATTTTCTTATTTTTCCTTTGTGCTCTTCGACCAGTTTCATCAGCTCCGACTTTGGTGGTAGTGTCGGAGCATCGAAAGCCAGGTAAACATATGCAAGGTATATTTTACCACGACCTTGCTTCAACACCGTTGCATCCGATGTGGATAATCCTGTTGAGAAGAGAAAACATAAAGTTCTTGTGACATAATGCTCTAGGTTGAGACCCTTTATCAGCGTAGAAAAGTTGGAAATTAACGTGATTTAATCCTTGTTGCGAATCGTCCAAGGTTCCTGGAGTAAAGCTATATGTATCTTGCCTTTGTTAATTTTAGCCATCAGAGCGTTGGTAGCCGTCTCATTCCGATGATGGTATATTTGGATAACCTCAGTCACTGTCATCAGAGAAATAATACTGTGATATTTTTTTCCTATCGGTCCATAATTAATCATAGTTCCCATACACATAACTCGCTACCAAATAGTGATACCCATAAAATATTTGGCATAAAAACTATTGTTGTACACATGTTATTTAATATTTTCACAATCGGTCCATCCTTGGTCATAGCTCCCATACAGGGTTCCCTCCGAAAATCACTTAAACGCACATAACTCATTACCAAATATTGATATCCATGCAATTAGTAAAAATATTCCTCTTATATATGTACATAAATTACAATATAAAATTGTTTTACGATCGGTTCATATTTGGTCATAGCTCTCATACTAGTTTTCTTCCAGAAAATCACTTAGATTCACAATATTCATTACCAAATAATGATATAGATACAGAATTTTAAAATTTTGTCTTTATATACATAATTGGACATTGTTTCCATAGAACGTCCTTTTACAAAAATCACTTAAATGCACACAACTCATTACCAAATATTCATACCCATACAATTAGTAAAAATATATACATATATTACAATATAAAATTGTTTTACGATCGGTCCATATTTGGTCATAGCTTTCATACTCGGTCCCTTCCAGAAAATATCAAATAATGATATAAATAGAGAATTTTAAAAATTTCTCTTCATATATATAATTGGACATAGCTCAAATACGAAAATGTCTTAAACGCACATTACTTATAACCAATTAAAGCTATTGACAACAAGTTAGAGTGCTATATTCGGCTTTGTCGAGTTTTATATACCCTTCACTATAGTGTATTTTAAACATCTTAGTTTTATAAATTTTAAATTTTTTACGACTACATTATTATTACACCAAAATCTAAACGAAATAAAAAACAAAATGCACAAGGCATCTAAACCAACAGACATCTAAACATACATAACGAAAAACCAAAGTAGGAAGAGCGTTCAAATTGCTTTCTCTCTCAAGTGATATTAATTCGAGCGAAATAAATTGTTTACTTTCTAGTGAATTTATCTTTTTTTCTCGTGACTTTTAATAATAAATCTCAAGAGTGATATTTAAATTTAAAGAGCGGAAAATAAATTTCTCTCGCGAAACGAGTACAAAAGAGTATTTCATGAGTTTTATAATATTGTAAATCTTAAAAAAATGAAAATTAATTTTTTATGTGTAAGTGTGTAAGCATACACGAATGACCCAAAACATACGAATAACGATCATCCAGGTGGTTAACTATTAGTGGAAATTACTGTCTTTTTCTTTTTTTAATTTTTTATGATATTGAACCTAGAAACATGAAATCTAGAATGTAGGCTCATGACTAGGTAAGCACCTATAAAAACGGACTTTTTGGTACTTTTTCGTTCTACAAAACGTAATTTTTTGAATTTCTATAATATTGAACCTAGAAACATGAAATTTAGAATGTAGGACCTTAACTAGGTAAGAACCTATAAAAAGGGACATTTTCCTTTTGTAGAACGAAAAAGTACCAAAAAGTACTTTTTGAATTTTCTATAATATTGAACCTAGAAACATGAAAATAAGCATGTAGAGCCAGGATTAGGCTAGAACACATAAAAGGGGACTTTTTGGTACTTTTTCATTCTACAAAAGGTACTTTTTGAATTTTCTATAATATTGAACCTAGAAACATAAAATTTAGCATGTAGAGCCTTGACTAGGTATAACCTACAAAAAGTACTTTTTGTACTTTTCCGTTCTACAAAATGTACTTTTTGAATTTTCTACAATATTGAACCTAGAAACATGAAATTAAGTATGTAGAGCCCAGATTAGCCCAGAACACATAAAGGGAACTTTTGGTACTTTTTCGTTCTTCAAAAGGTACTTTTTGAAATTTCTATAATATTGAACCTAGAAGCATAAAATTAGCATGTTGGGCCTTGACTAGGTAAGAACTTGCAAAAAGAGACTTTTTGGTACTTTTCTTTCTAAAAAAGGTACTTTTTTGAATTTTCTACATATTGAACTTAGAAACATGATATTAAGTATTAGAGCCCGGATTAGTCCGAATACATAAAAGGAAACTTTTTGTACTTTTTCGTTCTACAAAGATACTTTTTGAATTTCTATAATATTGAACCTAGAAACATTATGTAGAGCCTGGATTAAGTGAGAACCCATAAAGGAAGTTTCGGTACTTTTTTCGTTCTTCAAAAGGTACTAGAAATATGGAGTTAAGCATGTAGAGCCCGGATTAATTTAGATCGTATAAAATGGGCTACAATTGGTATTTTTTGATTTTTTGTAATAATATTCGTAATGACTGTTTTATACACATCATGGTGAAAGGTATATAAGATTCGGCACAGCCGAATATAGAACTCTTACTTGTTCTAATATACAGTGTTGTTGTTGCTCTTTTGACAAAGCATGAAAAAATATGACATTTTTTGATGAAATTTTCAGAGGTTGTCTCGGATTTTTCGCTCATATCTCCTTTATTTGCCGACCGATTTGCTAATTTTTAAATAGCGATATTCTCGAAAGCATGTCTAACAGAATTATTGAAGATTCGGATCTCGCCGATATCTTGGGTCCTCTAAAAACTGATTTACAACAGACAGACGACATGGCTTAATCGACTCCGCTATCTATAAGGATCCAGAATATATATACTTTATAGGGTCTGAAAATTATATTATAGAAATTAAAAACTTATATAAACCCTTCTCACGATGGTGAAGGGTATATTTAAGTGAAGTGGAAACGATTTACAAAATAATCCGCTAAATATTAAAGACAGTATGAATGTATGTATGTATGTATGTATGTATGTATGAGTATGTATGTATGTATGTATGTATGTATGTAATGTATGTATGTATGTATGTATGTATGTATGTAGTGTATGTCTGTATGTATGTTTATTTGAAGTCTATAGCCACCTCAAGGGCTAAACCGATTTTGTTGAAATTTTCACAGTGCGTTGCTGTATGCCTAAAACGGAAAATAGGCTACTTCTTACTAAATCGCCATTAAAAGTCGTATTTCTTGGAAACTGGTGCAATTAGAGTCCTCAAATTTTGCATGCGCAACTTTGTCATCCATAAGAATATTTTTGGACAAAATGGCGAAATAGCTATAGTGCCGTGGCACCTTCCATATTAAGAAACTTGTTCTATTATAAAAACAAGTATGAATGTATAGTCGGACATTGCCTACTATATGATACCAGTCAATATGTTAAAAAAGTGGATAATTTTTAAAAAATAAAGCATTTAATTTGTTCTTTAACCATATTGTGGAAATTTTTACATATTATTGACAAAAAGGAGATTTTCTACAAGAGGCTCATAGGAAGTAAGGGTAAATATGAGCTATCCTTATAAATTTTGGTAGAGGAATTTAAGTCTACTTCAAAGTTATTTATGTAGATTTTAATCGTTTTTTAGAAATTATAAGTTAATTTTACTTTCAAGTCATTTTTCTGAGGAGAGTTAGTAAAGGGCTAGGGTCAAATGAGGCCCGATCACTATAAAAATTAGTAGTGTTATTTATCGTTCTACAAAACTAAGTCTTGCAGATTTTTGTAGACATAATAGAAACATTTAACGTATGCTCTATTTTGAGTCTAAAGGCCCGATTCGGGGGTACGGTTGTATGGAGGCGGCAAAAAATGGACCATTTGAACCATTTATAGCGATCGTCCTTGAACTAAGAAAATAGTATGTGACAAATTTCATAAAATTATCTTGAAAATTGCGACCTGTAGTGTGCGCACGAGGTTTACATAGACGCTAGGGTATTAAATTATTCGGGTTTTTATCTTATTCGGTTGTTCGACAAATAATTATATGAGGTTTTACGTTAGCCGTTAATAATTGGATAATTAAAAATTATTCGGTTATTCGAATAAAAGGAATCTGTACATTCTATATATATTATTTACCTGTCTCACTTAGAGAAAAAACGAAAAAGACATTAAATTTAAAAAGTTTTCATTTTCGACTCAAAAACTTTTAACTACTTTTTTGTGACAAATTTTCTTTAAGATTTCCAATTCTTTCTTGATGATCTTGATGATTTGAAATAAATTATATTATTTCGAAGCAGAGGAACTCAGCTCCATTTGAAATTAATATAAATACCAACTTTTTAATATAAATTTGGAATTCCATCTTTTGAAATTGGATGTCTTTTAAACTTTAATTATTCCGTGATTTCTTTTCAAAAATATCAAATAAATTTTCTTTGTTATAGAAACTTGATTAAGAAATTAAGAAAAGAAAAACATTTATTATAAAAATATTAATTTTTTTTTCGTCTCGAAAAATACTGAACACAACCACTGTAGTAAAAACATAATAAAAGCATACGTAAATATAACCAGAATTCCTATAAAAAAGTGTCATTCGCACTATCGAATAAAATTGGAATAAAAATCATTCGTACAACTGAACGTCCACTGTTATTCAAACTTGTAAATGGTGCGTTTTTTTTCCACTTTTTTTTGAATTTTTTACCCGATTTTACCCGTTCTTGACCTTGTCACGGTCCATTTTTATTGGACGAGTTGGCAATACTGCCCGAAATCGATAATAAGGCCAAAAAATTCATGATTAAGTAAAAAGTATTAAAGGACTTTGTAAATTTTAGAAAAGGTGTTGTAAAAATTAAGATAAACTAAAAAATGTATATTATTTGTAAAAAGCACTGAAAGTACAGTGAGAAATTGTAAAAGGACTATAAATATCCGTTTTTTTCCGGTATTTTTTAAATTTCCGGTTATACGACGCCCAAAAATACTCGAAAAGTACCCAAATGGCAACACAGCTTTTATAATTCTAATTTTTCAATATTATTTACAATTCAAAAAATACCTTTTGAAGATGAAAAATTACCAAAAGACTCCTTTTCTATACTCTCCTGGCTTTATATGCATTTTTATGTATTTAGGTTCAATACCATAGACCACTCCAAAAGTACCTTTTGAAGAACGAAAAATACCAAAAATTAGTTGTTCTCACTCTTTAATGCTTAACCCATATCGTCCCAAGGATTTTTTCGATTAACTTGGTAGTAGGTTGATAATTTTGGATTAGAAAAGTCCATTTTTTTTAGATTTTTTGTTTTTGAGAAAAATGGTGTTCGATTAATCGAACATTGGGCGCTATTAACATTTTTGTTATATTGTTCCCATATAATGTAAATAAAGAAAAACAGCATTTTTTTAATCTCAAACCAAGATATATTACTAGCTAATACCCGGTGTGCATCGCTACCCCTATTGAAATTAAATACATAATAATCAAAAAAATTATTTAATTAGTTACTAAATTATAAAATTTTTCTTAAAATAATTTATCCTGATGAAAATATATTTCATTTAAATTCTAAAATAATACATTAATGTTATATTTACTTCTTACTTGCTAAAATTTAATATATACCTTTAGTCTTAAAGAATAATTCTAATTCGAATGCCTTGGGATATATAATATATTCTAGTATAAACAAAAAAACACTTTTTCCAGATTAACAATATGTTACGTATGAAAGATGCCAAGCAAATTATAACAAGTTCGCCAATTTCTATCTATCTATAAAAAATTTGAATTATCTAACAGTTTTCAAGATATACGAAATTTTGTATTTAATTCATATATGTGGTGCCAAGCCCCCCACTGAAATCCCGCCCGTTATTTTCTAAATGTTTACATGAATGTCAAAGTTATTCATATAAAATTTGAGGATTCCAGCTCTAATAGTTTCTTACACAGAAAAAACTGAAAATGAGTTGTAATTATCAAAATAATTGTATCAAGTAAGTTTTGCACCTATAACCAAAATGATGATATCAATTACCAAATTTGTAAAAAAGTAAAAATATATATTTTTTTCCAAATAATGAATTAATCAGAACAATAAATGTCAATAATTGAGACAAGATTTAAAATTGATTAATTCATTAATTGTATAAATTAAATATTTAATAAATATAAAATTGATTTTTATTAAATTATTAATCAAATAAATTAAACTGTTTGATAGAGAATTTTTTATAAATCAATGTCTACTCTCTAGAATACTATGGGACAATAATGTGACTATTGACCCGAAAGATATAAATTTGAGTCAACCAGATGGTGGCTTATTAGTAGAAAGTAATAATCATTTCTCCAAAAGATGGGTAAAATAACTACTTTCGGAAGTACAACAAAAAAACTACTTTTAAAAGTATAATCTCTAGGTTACTTCAGGACAGTAAAGAGATTCGTGATGAATGACCCAAAACATACGAATTACGATCATCCAGGTGGTTAACTTTTAGTGGAAATTACTGTCTTTTTCGTATGCATTGACTCTTTGTCGAACTGCTAGGAACCTTAAATCTTTCACACACATGCATACATGCAAATTACTAAATATCGCTAAGCGCTATAAAAATATAAAGAAAATGGCGTTTGTAATATTCAATAAATCTTGGCTAAGACATGAGAAAACTTATTTTTAAGATTCGGCTCTGCCGAATATAGCGCTCTAACTTGTTATTTATTTAAAAGGCACGCAAAAAGTTCGATTTTGTTAACTTGTATAAAAATTATTGAAGTATATTTGTTAAACATACTTAACACAATATTTAATTATCAATATTATAAATATAAACATATTAATTGTTAAACAAAATAATAGACGCAACATTTAAGAACCATAAATATGGCAGCACTAAAAAAAAATGTCGCACGTCTTAAGAGTCTACATCTAAACGTTCATTATTTTACGAACAGTTTCTCAGACATACGAATTTTTTCTATTTTATTCATCCAAGCTCCCTCAAATGAAAGTTTGCTCTTTTTTCTTAAAAATGCTTAGATGAATATTAAAGTTCTTCGTGCAAAATTTTAAGAATTTAGTTGTGTAAGATTCTAACTGTAATTGTTTCCAAGATAAACGAATTTTTGTATTTAATTTATATGGAAGATGCCACCCCACTTTTTATCCTAAAATGATCATATTGACACTAAAATGGCTCCAAAAAATTTGAGTACTCTAATTGTTACATTATCTCAAGATAAACGAATTTTTGTACTTAATAAATATGGGAGGTGCCAATTTATTACCCAAAATGTTTACGTAGATGTTAAAGTTATTCGTGCAAAAATTTAAGCTTCTAACTGTAATAGTTTCCAAGATAACCGAATTTTTGAATTTAATTAATATGGGAGGTGCCGCTCCCCTCATGGATAGTCCGCCAATTTATTACCCATAATGTTTACATGGATGTTAAAGTTATTCGTGAAAAAATTTAAGATTCTAACTGTAATAGTTTCCAAGATAAACGAATTTTTATATTTAATTTATATGGGAGGTGCCGCTCCTCCCATGGGCAATCCGCCAATTTATTACCCAAAATATTACCACGGATGCTAGAGTTATTCGTGCAAAATTTTAAGATTCTAACTGTTATAGTTTCCAAGATATATGGAAGTGTTTCCGACAAATTTGTGTTCCGATGTATTTGGTTTTATTCAGCTGTGTATTTTTGGTATGTTTAGAATCCAAACATACAAAAAAATACACAGCAAACAAATATGATTTGCATTTTTTGTTAAAATAAAATAATTTTTCCTTTTGTTTCGCAAATATATTTTTAATGAAAAAAAAGTATTTAAAACGCTTTCAATTATATGAGAGTAGATTATGAGTTGTTGTACAATAATTTTTATGCGAATAATGTAAGTTTGAAATTTAACACTAACACAAATTTTTTCCATGTGCTTTTTAAAACAATTTTTTTTACGATAAACAAAAAGCAAATTTACGTCTTGTCAATGTTTACCAGCAATGAATAAGAAAGTGTTGTTTTACTCTTGCTTGTATACTGTTAAGAACAACAACACCGTATTGCTAGTGTTAAGCGCATATAAGTGTATAGAAAACACACTGTCTATAGCTAAGCGCATTTACAAAAACAACAGAGTACCAAGCGCATTGGGCACCCTTGGTTTGGATGCTGTTGGCGTCATTGCGTTGTTATTTTTGTTTTGTTTCGATGCCTTGTGTATTTTGTGTTTTATTTCGTTTAGCGTTGTTGTTGTTCTTTTTGTTTAGCTTTTCATGTAATAATAATGTAGTCGGGAAAAAATTTAAAATTTATAAAAGATGTTTAAAATACACTATGGTGAAGGGTATATAAGATTCGGCACAGCCGAATATAGCACTCTTACTTGTTATTAGGGATGCCAATCGGGACTAATTTTTAAAAGTCCCGGGATTCGGGATTTTGAAATGGGATTTATGGGATTTATTAACAGGTTGACTGCCAGTATATATTCTGATATACCCATAAATCAATGCCTATTTATTGTCGTTTTTATATCCTACACCACTTTAGAGGGAGTGGGAGGATATATTGGGTTTGTCCCGAGTAGCTCATAATTATGTTTAATATACTCGTATATCGAAAAAAACTGGCACAACTAAGTTTTATACTAGCCTAGAAGACCCTATTAAATTTCAGGCCTCTTTTGACCCAAGCCTCCTTATAAATCCCTTCAAAAAATGACTTTAATATCCACAATCCGCGTAAAATGACTAGTGCCACAGTGAAATTCAGCGTAAATACATTTTATGTGACCGTAAATTTATCATAAATTTATAAATATTATTTATTTTATGAGGATCGCCTCAAATAGGAGGCTTTGGGGGAAGCCTCTATAAATTGCTTAAATATATCGAAGGCGAGGTACAAATCAAGTCAAATGCGCTATTATGAAAACTAAATCATAATTACTTACTTGTTATTATTAGATATCCGATAGTGTCTATGCCTATTTATTGATATTTCAACTTGTAAGTTAGTAGAGTCATCTTAAGTTAATTACTCAATGAATAATGTAATTCGATTTAAAAATAGTCCAAAATGTTAAAAATTTTATGATCCTGCTTATTTTTGTATAAATGTATAAATTTAGAGGAAAAACACTTCGGGATTTTAAAATCCCGAAAATCCCCGGGATTTCATTTTTAAAATTCCCTATGTATGTATTGTTGTATGTATCCGTTGATAAAAGTATGTATTGATGCACTTTTTGATGTAAAAATGTATTGATGTATGTATTGATATATGTATATAGTTTGTGTATGTATTAAATGTGTCTAATAGGTACTCAAATGATTAACAGTCGATCGTTTAATCGTTACATTTTAAGCGATTAATTGCTTAAAAATAAATAAATTATACATATGTATGTCTAATAGAATAACACTTTGCCCGCAAGGCATGTTTGGCCGCCAATGCTTTAAACCCAACACACTAACAGTGTAATAAAATCAAAAGCCTAAAAATATGCAATAAATAATAAATCTAAAAGTAAAATACTTGAAGCTAAATGTAAAAACAATATAAGAGATAAAAGAAAATAAACAAAACAAACCACCAAAAAGCTGCTGTAAATGAAAAAAGGCACAAATATGTTTATAAATTTTGAACAGGAGTTAAATTAAAAAACAAAATTTTGAATAATAAACAAACCAAATAATAACACTACACTTATAGAAACTCTTCGCGAATGTTGTGAAAACAATTACGACACGTAACAAGCTTTTTAAATATAATAAAATAATTATTTTAAAGTTATTTTATGAGAACAAAATAAAATACGATTTACACAGTTGAGGGTTGCCAGACTATCTTATCTTTCAAAGAGATTTATAATATATACTACCTTATACCCGGTGTGCTTCGCCCCAACCCAACCCCAAGAAATACATAATAAACAAAAAAATATTTATTTAGTTACTGAATTATAAAAACTTTCTTAAATGTTTATTATATTTTTCTTTTGATGATAATATATTTCATTTAAATTCTAAAAAAATAGATTAATGATCTATTTATTTCTTACTTGCTAAAATTTAATATATAATATATCTCATATTCTTATACCTTGGGATATACAATATTTTTTAACGAATTTCGCCAATTTATATCTATCTATGAAAAATTGGAATTATCTAATAGTTTTCAAGATTTACGATTTTTTTATTTAATTCATATATGTGGTGCCAAGCCCCCCATTAAGAGTCCGCCCGTTTTCTAAATGTTCACATGAATGTCGAAGTTAAATTTGTAGATTCTAGCTCTAATTCTCAGATATACGAAATTTTCTGTTTATATATATTTGGGAATCCAAACCCCTCATAGGTAGTCCGCCAATTTAATACCCAAAATGTTTACATGGGTGTTAATATTATTCGTGCAAAATTTTAAGATTGTAATAACTTCTAAGATTCAAGATTCGTAAGAGTGCTTTACAACCACTCGCAGTCTTATAACATTCACCGAAAAATTTTGTATGTTTACTTAATACATTTTTTACAGTTATTTATGCAAATTTTAAGATTCTAACTGTAATAGAGTCCAAGAGAAACGAATTTTTGTATTTAATTTATGTGGGTGGTGCCACGCACCCTAACGCTAGTCCGCCAATTTTTTATCCTAAATAATCATACTGACACTAAAGTGGCTCCGACAAAATTTGAAGACTCTAACTGTTTATAATTATCTCAAATATACTAATTTTATATATATATATATATATATATATATATTATATATATATATATATATATATATATATATATATATATATATTATATATATATATATATATATATATATATATATATATATATATATATATAGTATATATATATATATATATATATATATATATATTATAGGAGGTTCCAAGAGAACCGGTAAAAACTCCACGTGAGTTAAAAAGTGCTCCAAGGGAGCATAATGAAGACTGTTGCGATCAAGAGAAGGGATAAGCGGAGTTGTAAATTTTTTTAATTCTGTAAGCGATATTGACGAAAGAATTATAGAGTTGAGCAACTCTATGAAGCAATTGGAATATTGCTATTCTCAGTGCGGTATGTTCGAAATGGACATAATGATTCAGTGGCACAGATCAAATGTCAAATACGAAAAAGTACTCCAATTGCTAAGGCAGAGAAGAGCAAAAATTAGTAAAGAAGCAGAAGACGAGCAGTGTTGCCAAACATTGGTCAAGCAAAACGCGCGCAAAAAAATTAAAAAGGGGTAAAAAAGCGTAATTTTCTAACTGAAAATGGTAAAAAAAGCACTTACGTTTTTTCAGTCAAATATTGTTTATTTTAATAAAAATTGCACATTATTTCGCTCATTTCCTACAAGACTCCAAAATTCGTTTTTTAAAACATTGGGCTGCAAAACAAAACATGCGTCATACTAAAGTCTTTCACCGGTGTGAGTTAGATTTTTTAGTAACGTAAGAACTAAAACTAATGTTTGACGAATATTAGATAAATAAGATGAGAATTTTTAAAAATAGTAAAATTTCATTAAACATTCAAACTGACAGGCACACTACCAACTGGCCAACCGATGTACCCACACCCAAATTGTAAAAATTTTACAAAACTTATGAAATATATTTTTTTTGCAAAAACTATATATTTATTATTTTTAAGTTTTTTGAGTTCTGGAAAAATTGTAAATTTAAACTGATAGTGAATAACATAACTTATTTTAAAGTATTTTGAATATTTTGTTTTTTGTTTTTGAAGAATATTTGCTTTTGTACATAGATTTTGTTTTGTTGGTCAGTTATAGACCAATCGTCATAAAATTCGGCATAAAGAATTATAATAAAAAATCTTTTTAATTGCGAGTACAACGATGAAGTAATCATGGAGGCTTTATATATGAGGGATAGATTCAATTGTGTAAAAAAATTATATAAAACTTATTTTTTGTCAATTTTCATCGCTGTACTCATATTTTTAAGGGGACCTTAATAGGGGGTAGGGTACGTTACCGATAAATCCGAATTAAATTCGGTAGGAAGATTACATTTGTATAAAAGTAGTTTATTTCGAATTTCTCCGCTAAACACGTATTTTTAAGTCAGTAATGAGCGTTAAAATCAATTTTTGAAGGTGACCATATGAGGGGGTAGGGTCAATTATGGACGATTGCCGTAAAATTTGCTAGAGAGATTTTGGCTTATATAAAACATATTTATGTCGAATATTTTTAAGTCGGTAATGAGTATTAATGTCATTTGGTAGAGAAATTTTAATGCATATAAAAATTTGTGGAAAAATTAATAAGGACCCAAAATATATACGACCAATGTGTTACAAACGGAGTGACAAAATCAATATACCCCACTCATCTTGGGTATATGTTGGGTATAAAAAGCACTAAATGCACTGTCATAAAATTAGAAAGCACCACTTTAGTGCCTTTTTGAAGAAAGGCACCATGAGCAAAATTTTCCGCGTTTGGCACACCAAAAAGCACCGCAAATAGTGCTAAAAGCACTAAGTTGGCAACACTGAAGACGAGAATAATGAATCTTATTACAAATACAGATTTATTTTAACAATTGAACACTCTAAAGAAACCGATTCAGTTAGTGGTTTGTCTAATGTTCCTGCTAACATTTCCCCGGCAAGTCCTCACTATGGAGGATTTTATGTTGGTGACAACATATTCTTGGGTGCTTCTGCTCAATATGGTGTTCATGAATCAATCGTTGAAGAAGCCATGAGAAATGAAGCTGGAGATAATGATGGTGATTTAGAATTGAAGAAAGCGAGCCGGCAGAAGAGAGCTAAGCTGTGGTTGTGGGTTCCTGGCTACTACTGCTACAAGTATAGGAAGAGAAAGTCATGCCAATGATTCTGTACCGGTTCATTATACATAAATATTCATAAATTACTATATACATATTTACACAAAATAATTATACATATATTTAGTATTTCCCCTGGCAGAATGTTCAAACATATTTGATTATAGTTTTAAATCTTATTTTGATGCATGGGTTAGGTCATAAAAACTATTCGATCAGTTCACTTGAGTTACAAATAAATATTTATCGCGTAGTTTTTATGACCTTTAGTAATAATAAGAATGGTAGCACTAAGATGCACATTAATTCTCTTGTTTATGTAATGCATAGACATTATGAGATATAATTAAAAATATATCATATTCTTATCACTAGCGCACTTGAAAAACCACCTTAAATGGGAATATAAAATTGATAAGATTGAATGCATAAAAAGAGTGCATGAGGTCTTATCTTAGTTCTATGTTAGTTTTAAGATTTTGTTTAATAGTTCTTAACTTAAGTTTTAAAAATAACTCTAGTTAAACAAATTTTTTTGTAATTTATATGGCAGGTGCCGCTCTCATCATGGGTAGTCCGCCAATTTATTACCCAAAATATTTACATGGATGTTAAAGTTATTCATGCAAAATTTAAAGATTCTAACTGTAATAGAGTTCAAGATAAACGAATTTTTATATTTATTTTATATGGGAGGTACCACACCCCCTAACGCTAGTCTGCCAAATTTTTATCCTAAATAATCATATTGATACTAAAGTGGCTCCGAGAAAATTTGAGAACTCTAACTGTTATATTATCTCAAATATACGAATTTTATATTTTCTTAATGTGGGCGTGGCTCATCGCCTACTTGAAATTTCAAAATAAAAAGTAGCCTATTGCATATTCCAGACATACAGGAACTCGCTGTGAAAATTTCAGCCGTTTAGTGGTCTATAGCGTTCAAACATACAAACAAACACACATTCATTTTTATATATATAGATAGAGATAGCAACCTAAAATAATGTTGAATGTTTGTCAAAGTGATCCTTGTATTGGGATTTGAAAACAATTATAGATGATCGTTAAGTAAATGTAAATTTGTTTCCGTAGGTAAAAGTAATATTTGTGCCAAATTTTGTATAAATATCTTAATTAGGTAATGAGTTATATGCGTTTAAGTGATTTTCGTCAAGAGACCTAGTATGGGAGCTATGACCAATTGTGAACCGATCAGGAAACAACTTTTATGGTAACATTTCTGTATACAAAATTAATATCTGTGCCAAATTTTGCATAAATATCTAAATTACGTAATGAGTTTGGGCGTTTAAGTAATTTTCTTGTGTGGACCTATATATGGGAGCTATTAAGGCCGACAGGAAAAAAAAAAATATCCTTGTACAAATATCCTAATTAAGTAATAAGTTATGTGCGTTTTAGTGAATTTTGTATGGGAGCTATGTCCTATTGTCGGCCGATTATAAAAAACTTTTTCGGTAACATTTCTGTAATATTTGTACCAAATTGTGTGAATATCTAAATTAATTATGTGCGTTTAAGTGATTTTCGGGAAGTGATATATGAGAGCTATGACCAAATAGGGATCGGGAATAAATTTAACAGTGTCAAAGTAATATCTTTGCAAATTTTGTATATGATGTTAAGATCGTTTAAGTGTTTTTGGGGAACTATAACAAAATACCGATCGGAAAAACATTTTAGAGTAACATTTCAGTTTAGAAAATCAACACATGTTGTTACGTCACTGATTCATGACTACACAATTATTGGGTTCTAATCCGTGATGTTCAATTTTATCGTTTAATGAAAAACTTACTACAATTTTTTTATTCCATCTCTCACCTTAATTCTCCACAACTCAAAAATTTAAAAATTTAGCACACCATTTAAGAATGCAAGATGTAGTGAACTTGGAATCAAGTGAAAAGGACATCCCTCCTATGACAAGCCTGCGTTAAAATCATAACTTCTTCAGGTGTTTCTCAGTACTTCCATGGAGTAAATTCTATTTCTTTTTCACTATTTGGAAGTTCTTTTTGCTGGGTAGTTCTTATTAACAAACAAGTAGGAAAGTATAGTTGGGTATATTTTGAGTATATTTTTAAATTTTTTATTTTTTATAAAGAAACTTTTATGTTGAATATTACCATAATTCCAAAATATTTAAGCAATTTATTGATAAAAAAAAAACCAAAATTTCTAAATGAGGCTTTTTATAGGTCAAATATGGGCCGATCCTCGGTAAATTTGGGAAACGGATATATTTTTAAATAACAGTTATTTTTGTTGAGTTTCATTGCGATATAAATGGTTACAAGTCAATTTTAGACGCTTAAGACATTTTTTGAAGGGTGTTAGTATGGGGGCTATTGTCAAACAAGGGCCGATCCTTACGAAAATCTGCAAAAAGTTCAAATCGGGAGGTACGGTTGTATGAGGGCTAGGTGAAATAATGGACCGATTTCAGCCATTTTCAATAGGCTTCGTCCCTGTGCCACATGCTTGGTCCAAATTCCATCAAATTATCTTGAAAATTGCGGCCTCTACCTTGCGCACAGGGTTTACATGGACAGCCAGCCATCCAGCCGGACAGACGGACGGACATGTCTTAATCGACTCAAAAAATGATTCTGAATCGATCGGTATACTTTAAGGTGGGTATTGGACCAATATTTTTGTATGTTACAAACATCAGCACAAACGTATAATATCCTCCCCACTATAGTGGTGTAGGGTATAAAAAAACACAAAAAGAGATCGATATCAGGTATAAAAACTTATGGCAAAACTTAGTTTTTATACCCTACACCACTTTAATGGGAAGGGTATATTGGGTTTGTGCTGATGTTTGTAACGCACAATAATATTGGTCCTATACCCACCTATACCCTATATCAGTCCATTATTTCTCCTAGCCCCCATACAAATGAATCTCCGAATACGCCTTGTTAACATTGTAATCAAACTACTGGTCGCAATTTTGGAGATAAATAAATTAAATTTAGCACATAATCTGCTATGATACCGTAGACGAAGCCTGTAAATGGTTTACAACGGTCCATTATTTCACCTAGCCCCCATAAAACTGAACCCGCCGAATAGGGCTTTAAGTTCATAATTATGTTTAATTAAAAAAGCTGCAAAACCAAGTTCTATACTAGACTTGACGAGCCTCAGACCTATTCTCAGAATAGGTCCTCATATGACCTCATAGCTCCAATAAAAAGCGCCCATCAAAATTTTTCTTAAATGTCCACAATTTTATTCAAAAATAAAAGCTGAGGCAAGGTACAATTTAACTTAAATGCTTTATTATGACAACTAAATTACATTTTATTTTTGTAAAAGGTGTAGAGTATTATATGGTCGGCCTCGCCCGACTATAATTTATTTTTTTAATAATACTTTTAAAATAGTATGCAATTTAAACGATGAGCTTTTAATCGATTTTTGTTTGTTTTAAATACAACTTGATGCTGAAAAAAACCCGCTCGCTGAATGTTGAAGTTGGACAGATCATTAATATGTTTCATTTATCCAGGTATATTTTATATACTATTTATTGTGCCGTTAAAACGGAAATTTGTAAAATTATAAATTTAAAAACTTAAATCACATCAACATGGAAATACTTAAGCCATTGTATAATTCCACAGCAAACTCCTTGGGTTCAGCTTTGGTGGAGTATTTCAAAATGTGGTCATTAGTTGGATGCTTTCCTGAAATTAGTAAGTAAGTGTTTACAACTTATCATAAGCCTGTTACCCAATTCTTTTATTTATTGTTTGTTAATTTTGCTTAAGTTTTTGAATAAGAATTTATTAATTGCTTTGCCCTATATAAGTGTTTTATATGGTTACATAGTTTTTAAAAAAATATTTAAGAGCTTCGATTTCTATAGATGAAAAAGGTACTAAAGAAAAGTCTTCACCACCATCAGTGGTTATAGAGGACATATATAATTTTGTCGTCTTGTGTGTAACAGCAAGAAATATTCATTTGTGACCCAGCAATGTATATAGAATCTGGCTCCTTATCAAATTCTGAGTCGATTTAGCTATGTCTATGGGGAGAAGTTATGAATCAATACATAAATAACTCCAAAAAATGTAATTTTTTTTTACATTTTTTAATGTAATTTTCAGAAAAATTTGGCGGAATCGGTTCACAACTTTATATACCTCCCATGCAAAGGTACATATTCTCGGAAAATGAGTTTATTGTTTAAAACTTCCGTTAGAAAGTCGATATCTTCACAAAATTTTACAAATTATTTTATATTATATCAAGAGTATTCATACGAAGGAAAACTTACTAAACCATCAAGATATCGATGCAAATTTTAGCACATTGTTGTAGTAACTTCTACTTGTTCAAAATTTGAAATTCAAAATTTTTCAATTTAGTTAGCATGGATTTTGTAAATAATATTTGAACTTATATTTTAGGTAAATGATA